>NC_060121.1:427335568-427635568 GCF_021461395.2 Schistocerca americana | reverse complement strand
CCGACCTACACCCGGAAGTAAATGCACTATCAGAGTGTTGACAAATACTTGCTACGACGCTGCCATTTCTAGGCTCTCTGACGAGGCAGCTCTTCAGCGAAATGCTTGCCGTGATTCTCCGATACGGTTCTTCAGAGTGGAGACGCGCGCGCACGTTTGGTTTTTATGCGGCGTTCTCCCCTGATGGTTTCTGACGTCGCCTTGTGGGCTACGTATACATATGAGACATTCATTTATCATTAATCCAGAATCATACAAGTTTCAGCTTCCGGCGTGGAAGAAGGCTGTTGACGCCGACATTATATGATTTCAATGTAGGGAAATCAAAACGGATCATTCAATGTTTCTCATTCAACATAAAGCATGTGAGATAATTTTCTGTAACGTTCATAATCATCTAAAAATACAAACGAAGTAAAAATACACCGGAAGCTTATTCGAATTGAATATAACGCTTTGCACCTCGATGTCGAATTTGTCCACTTGCAATCTTTTGCAGCATACACATAGAATGTCATGATTACCACGAGAATGAAGAAATATGTTGGTAAGGATGGAAGCAAGAATAGACGCAGTCAACAAATATTCTATTCCTCATGGCATTCATTTCATTTGACACGTAAGAAGAGGTAAAGCGGGAATTTACTTTCGTTAACACGAAAGATATGCCGCACATATTGATAACGAGGAAGTCTGCGTCTTCATACGTTTCCTCCTTGAAATCTGTATGCTCTATTATATACTAAGTAGCCCGATCATTGTTTCAGTAATGTTACCCTCTTGTTTGACCCCGTAACGATGAACAGATTCCAAATGCATGTCTCCCTTCCTGGGTTATTTTTTGTGTTTTATTGCTTGAAATTCCTGAAGCAGACCACTGTGCCTTCCCCCCTCGTGGGTTAGGTCTCAAAACTAAACCGCTTTGTATCCAATGGCATAATTTATTCAGACAGCATCAGCATAAGACTATCAAACAAAGCCTTCCATTTACAGTTGCAGCACTCTAACCAGCACTGACCAAAGTGTAATCCACGGTCATGGTCCTAAATTACCAGCTGTCTGCTACTGTGGCAAAGTCCGTACTACACTTTCGATTCCGCAGCACCATTTTATCTGGTAACACTGTGTAGTTGCACAGTTGTGCTACCAGGTCTGTCCTCACACTGTCAACTTTATGTATCTCACTTCTCCTGTAGCGTAGATCACGAGGAGCCGAAGTAAATGAGTGTATTCTGCATGACGTAACATTCAGTATTCCCTTCTTTCATAGCCACTCTTCACGTGCATCGATACCAAATAGGAATGCGAAAACTCTTGCGAGTGAGAGAATGACAATAACAATCGTAACAAGAACAAGCAAATAATGAATGATGTTTATTCCAACGCAGAACGAGAATGGCTTTAAATATAAAAATCTGTATCTTTATCTATATCCATATCTATTGATCTTTGAGTTGGCACAATGCAAATATATTCTTAGCATTTAGTTACTGAATTTAGTTCTGTGTGTTTTCAGAGAAAAGGAAAAGTCGGTACTTCTCGCTAGTGTAATATAATGTGAACCAGCAACTACCCTTTCCTTAGAACACGACTCAAGCAGGTCCTCAAGTAGGTAGCAAGGCACTGCTGCATTCTGTTCCCTGACATTGCTCTGATGACGGTTAATGCAGATAGTTCCGATTATGAAATACAAAACGTATTGCAGGTTAGTTCCTAGGATAGTAACATTAAATTTGCGTTGTAGACGGCACATGAACGTGACGACTATCCATATTACTCATCAATATAAAAAGACAATATTTTGGGAATTTAGCAGGATTACTCAAAATGAATTCTGAAATTGGGTGACTGACTGCACAGGTGCTAAACGTCGTCAAGAGTATACGATGTCCTAATCGCATTAGGAATATGAAGATCGTCTTCGACAGCTCGCAACTTTCACATTGCTATCTCCACCCTACTCCAGACAGCCCTCGGTGGAGTTGCACTACGTTGCCGATGTTATGGAAGGCCTTCAAACCGACAACAGACCACATATTGAAAAATACAAGCGAATTCTCTTGCAGCGTAAGCTTATTGTAACTAATCTAAAAATTATTGGAGAGGAACATTGTCCTATTCAAAAAAAGTAAAATGTTACACACTGTTGACGTCAAACGGACATTATCTATGTCCTGTCTTGTGTCCTACTCATCTATAATATCAAGTGTACTATGAAAATGATTATATATAATGGATGATAGGGTAATGCATTGATACCAGATGGTGGGGGCCGACCGGTGTGGCCGTGCGGTTCTAGGCGCTTCAGTCTGGAACCGCGTGACCGCTACGGTCGCAGGTTCGAATCGTGCCTCGGGCATGGATGTGAGTGATGTCCTTAGGTTAGTTAGGTTTAAGTAGTTCTAAGTTCTAGGGGACTGATGACCTTAGAAGCTAAGTCCCATAGTGCTCAGAGCCATTTGAACCATTTGAACTATTTAACACAAAATGACATTAAAAATTAAAGTTATTCACGAGCAGCTAGTTGAGAATATGTATGAACATTAAATGACACGACGAACTGAAATAATATGACGAAGAGTTCAGCGCTCACTGGGAATAGAGCCCCACACATATCGTTGTTGACTACACACAAAGAGACGTCAGCTACCGAATTTTTCTCCACCAGCTGCTCAGAATAGCATCTTGAACTTACAGTCATCTCGCAAATAGTTCTGTGTCTCACTGGGAGTTAAAAGCGTCAGAAATCATTAGTGTTGACAACGAATGAAAATACATTAAAAATCAAAATTATTATCCACCAGCAGATAGGTGTTCTCCTGATAGAGCTTGATAATACATAATTAAATCTTTAGTGCCGGGCCAGGATTCGATCCCATTCGCGCGTAATATGTGAAGGTGTTGAGGAATCTGCAGTTTTGAACAAACAACAAATTGTAGCCGAGCTGTATTGCCACGAAGGGATCAAATTCCGCGTTAAGGGCGGTCTGAGTTGCATTCCCAGTTTAGAACCAATTTTATCGACATACAGAAGCTCAAATAAAAGATGGAATAAGTGTCCTGTGACCATACATAGCGTTTGTGTCGTCACTTGAAATAAATAACTAGTATAAGAAAGGTTACTGGTGATAGAGTATCTACATGTCACCACTCCAGACTTTACTGTGGTTCAACCTACCGTCTACGTGGTAAAGAAGGAATATCATCTTTAATGTGAATTTTCAGACCACGCAGCCATTATATCTCCTTCACTTGGTGTAGCCAGGAGAGAATGGAATCTGTCTCTCCCTATCTAAAATCATTGACGGAAGTGGGAATCGAACCCAGACCATAGGTATAACAACCTACCATCCGTCCAACAGACCACGAAATCCTTTTCTCTGCGAGTCATTTTTCTATCGTAACGCAGTTGCGCCACACTGGATGAGAATTCTGACACACAGGCTCCCTGTAGTAATTTGCAGCATGTTCGGTAAATTCATTTACTTGGTTGACCGAATCACCATGAACTAGCTGCCTCGGCTACCCAGTGCATACATTCGACTATTTTGTAATCACAGAAATAAAATCACGTAACTGCCACCTACACACAACTGCCAACAGTGTAGGATGCAGAAGTTTAAATAGGAAGTGTTCCTTTCCACTTGAGCTATTCTATTGCACTATCTGTTACTAGAAAACGTCGTTCAGTCCAAAAGAAAAGCTGTAACTGTTTGTCTCTCAGAAGTCAAGACCTGGCCATATGCATAATCTCACAGTGCTGTGGAATCCAAAAGTTCTGGAGGAATAGTTGTCGAGCTATGGAGCTTATGTAGCTACGTGTCAGCTTGTAGCATAGATAAGATGTCGCGAGTTCAAATACATTCAGTGCTACATTTTTTAAAACGCAATTCTGCTCTCTGCTGAAGGTATCAATCTAATGGAACTTTGAACATAATTCCCTTCACTTCTCAACCCAAAGTAGTCGCATGTGGAAAAAGGGCTAACTACTGTGACATTTTGTTCTATTCAGGTTTAATAGACAGCAGGCAGCGGATGCATCTCGAAGATGTGCAGGGAGAGCGCATCGTGCCATAATATGTCAGAAAAGTATTTTCTACATTAGCCGTCGTGTGGTAGTGATATTTTATTCTTCTTCAAACTTTGTTTGACAGCTTTAACTCAGAACAAGTTTTCTACATGCAAAAAAATGGCTCTGAGCACTATGGGACTCAACTGCTGAGGTCATTAGTCCCCTAGAACTTAGAACTAGTTAAACCTAACTAACCTAAGGACATCACAAGCATCCATGCCCGGGGCAGGATTCGAACCTGCGACCGTAGCGGTCTTGCGGTTCCAGACTGCAGCGCCTTTAACCGCACGGCCACTTCGGCCGGCTTTCTACATGCATGTAATCAATAAACTGCATGTGCTTTGTCAGACTGTCATAGGTAACATCAGAGAATTCGCATATATCGTTGATGATTAATTTCTCTCTCATGTTTACTATTGTTTTAACAACACTAAAGGAAACCTTACGAAAATTGTGCACTGTATTATAAGAAATGAAATAAAACTAACGATGATAACCTTACGACGAAAGTATCTGTACACAAGCATGCCTCTATCGACACGAATTAGTAAAATACTACTCACTTAGATTTTGATTGGGTCTGTGTTTAATTGGTATGCTGTGTCATACTCAAGAGGTATGCAAATGTGGCAATTCATAAATATAGTTACGTATTCCTAGAAACCCAAAATTCGCTTGGCAGCAGCGGAAAGAGGCCTTACCTGTTGTGCAGCATTGTAAGTTTTTCAACATTGCACTATGAGCTGAAAGCATTTTCTTGCGATTTGCTTATTGATATTTGATCTGACTGCTTGTAGCTCTTTCACAGAAGGGATAAAAACGTTACTGTCAGTGAGACTGGAACTGCGAACCGTAACAGACGCTTTTTCACAGGTCAGCACGTTACCACAGAGCTGGCGAGGAGGTATGGGTCTGAGCTTCCTATTACGAGGGAAATCGGAACTCGAATTCGTAAACCGCTATTTGAAGGTCGAGATTAGTTGCAGTTTCCACCTGCAACGACTTTCCTGGGCTGAAAACCGTAAATTTTCAATCTTTTGTTACCCTTCAAGCGATAATAACTCAGATTATTCAATGGAAATGACAGGTAAAATCAAGTGAACTTTGAGTCTTAATTCCGTGCACACCAGGAAGTAACTCGTCGATCACAGAGTTGCCAAACATACGTTGCCTTGTTGCCAAATCTCAGTTACAGTACCAGCAGGAAGAAGACGAACCGATGTGATCCTACAGCGGTCTGGGAAGTGACCATAGCTGGTGTCTCCAAGTCGCGGCTGCTACGGCCTGGAATACGTAATGCGTCTGATTCGCTTTCTGTAACTAGGTTTAGGGACTGGAGCGTAGTTACTAATAATACTCAGAACTGACTGCAAACTGAGCATCATAAATCAGTAACTCTCATTGTTGTTTTAATATTTCTTTCGTAAGTGTACTCAAAACGTAGAAAGTCATTCACAGGCGTTTTGTGCCTCGCCGATAGTCGAGCACAACATACAAATAAAAATAAAAAAGAATGTGTGTGTGTGTGTGTTTGTGTGTGTGTGAGAGAGTGAGAGAGAGAGAGAGAGAGAGAGAGAGAGAGAGATAAAAAGCAATGAGAGAGAGTGTAAAAAATTGTTGTAAAGAAATTGAATCATGGTATTTAAAGAAATCTTTCATTAAAATGACACGTTCCACATCATTACGAAATGTCGTTGTGATGTCACCGCCAGACACCACACTTGCTAGGTGGTAGCTTAAATCGGCCGCGGTCCATTTAGTACATGTCGGACCCGCGTGTCGCCACTGTGTAATCGCAGACCTAGCGCCACCACCAAGGCAGGTCTCGTGATACGAGAGAGCACTCGCCCCAGTTGTACGAGAACCTAGCTACCGCCCAGTTGTACGAGAACCTAGCTACCGCCCAGTTGTACGAGAACCTAGCTACCGACCAGATGTACGAAGCCTTTCTCTCTCATTAGCCGAGAGACAGAATAGCCATCAGCTAAGTTAATGGCTACGAACTAGCAAGGCGCCATTAGCCATACAGTGATTGTACTTAAAGTCTCCTGTGTATCGTCAAGATCGATGTACCTCAATGATATTAAAGATAAGTATTAATCAAGCTACGTACTTTTATTCTTAACATTAATTACGTAGCCTGTTCCAGTACTTCACGCCCGTCTGCTTTAGTCTTGCGTGCATTTTCAGCCATCTCAACTTCACGGTGTCGGCCCAGATACCGACACAACATTGGCGACGAGTTAAAGTTTTCTTTCTGATTGCTTACATTTAATTGTGTAATGGCTTCGCCACATTCTCCAGATGTACTGTCCGAATTTTATCGCTTGCAGAATCAGCAGACGCAGGCGTTACTGGATGCCCTTGGACAGCTCGTCCAGGGTCAACGTACCATTCAAACCGATGCGGCCGCCGCCGCTTCTTCGCTACCGCTGCCACTAAACGCTGTTGCACCTCCCTTTCGACCATACGTGGCAGCCGATGAGACCTGGCACGAGTGGTCTCGCCAGTTCAACTTTCACCTCGCTGCCTACAGAATTCAAGGTAATGAGCGGCAGCCGTTTTTGCTTTCTTGTGTCGGTGTGTCCACATACCGTGTGATAGTGAAATTGTTTCCCCGACGAGACGTAGCAACTCTGTCCTACGAGGAAATTTTGTCTGCATTAGATGCCTATTTCAAAGAAACAGTTAATGTGGTTGCAAAACGGTATACGTTCTTTCGTACAAAACGTACGGCCGGTCAAACTAATAGGGCGTGGGTAGCAACATTGCAAGGACTTACTAGGGACTGTGCTTTTGAATGTGACTGTGGTCTTTCTTATTCAGATACAATGGTGCGTGATGCAATTGCACAGAACGTTTCTGATGTTCGTATACGGGTGCAAATTTTGAAACTAGTTAATCCCTCCCTTCAACAAGTGATAGACATATTGGATAGACAGGACACACTTGACTGTGCTCAGGAATCTTTTGAAACTTCGCCAGCCGTGTGTAACATTAACCGGCCCGCTGGCCGCGCTGCGCGGCCCGGTAACCGGGCCTCGCGCACGTCCGCACAACTGCCATCGCACAAACAAACGCAGCTGCCGCCGCGCGCTAAGCCACGTGTGCCGCGCCAGCCCACAAATGTAGTGAAATCGTGCCCGCGGTGTGCTACTAGACATTCGCGTGAACATTGCCCGTCACGCCAAGCTATTTGCTTTTTCTGCAATAAGAAAGGACATGTTCAAAGTGTTTGCCGGAAAAAGCTCAGATCAGACAATCACAATCATTCCAGGCCCTTTGCTTCGCGCCGGAATCGAACCCAGGACACTCAGGCTCGTGGACCTTCGCTTATGGACATTCATGTCGTTAATTCCGCTTCGTCCAGTGACACTTTCTCTCACAGTAACTGTGTTCGTCCCACAAAAACTGTGCGTCGACGTCGCCGGAAATCACGTCAATTAGCAAGTGATTCTGTACCAGTGTCTGTTCCAATTGCAAAAAACAGTCGCTTTTGTCGTCAGCAGGACAATAAACTTTTTGTGGACTTAGACTTTGAAGGCAAAGTGATACCGTTCCAGCTCGATACCGGAGCTGCAGTTTCATTGCTCAATCATGACACGTACAAACAACTGGGCAAACCTCCGTTGCGTTCCGCAAATGTTAAGCTAACTACATATTCCGGACAGAAAATTCCTGTGTTAGGACAGTGCAGCCTTCTTGCAACATACAAGGGACAAACAAAACTTGTGTCATTTTACGTTCTTCGTTCTTCTTCTGAAGTGAATTTGTTTGGTCTAGATTCATTTCAGTTGTTTAACATGTCTATTGTAAATCAGGTCCTATCGGTGAATCAGACTGTGCCTACAGACAGTGTTTCTCGGCTGTGTGACGAATTTGCAGACATTTTTGCACCGGGCTTAGGTTGCGCTAAAAACTATGAAGCACATTTGGAACTGGAAGGAAACGCGCAACCGAAATTGTTCCGAGCGCGCAATGTTCCCCACGCATTGCGTCAGGAGGTCGCAAGAACATTGAACAATGTAGAATCACAAGGTGTGAGTGACTGTGCGCAATGCCTCTTTCATTTCAGCTCCGCTTCATCGCTTACGCCGTACAGGTGTTCCGTTTCTCTGGACGACGGAATGCGAACGCGCCTTTCGCCAGTTGAAATCGGCGTTGCTTTCTAATACTTGCCTTACGCCATTCGATCCCCAGAAACCCCTTTTGTTGCTGGTAGATGCCTCGGATTTCGGGATCGGTGCTGTGCTTGCGCACAAAGTTGGCTCCCATGATCGCCCTATTGCCTTTGCGTCCAAATTGCTCTCGTCTGCGCAAAGAAATTATTCACAGATAGAGAAAGAAGCTTTGGCTCTCGTGTTTGGTGTTACTAAGTTCCATGATTTCTTGTATGGTCGTCACTTTACCATCATCACAGACCACAAACCTTTGACTTCGCTTTTTCATCCGACCAAGCCTGTACCTCCACGTACAGCGCAGAAATTCATTCGCTGGTCTATTTTCCTCTCGCAGTACCGCTACGATATCTTGTATCGGTCCACTGCTAAGCACGGAAACGCCGATGCGTTGTCCCGTTTGCCTGTTGCTGAGGATAAAGCATTCGATTCTTCCGAACTTGCTTGCATGTTCATTGATTCGGAAACCGATGAAGTGGTCGAATCGTTTCCGATTGATTTTCGTCGTGTCGCTACAGCCACAGCTGCTGACCCTGTCCTTGCTACTGTTTTACGTTTTGTTGCTACGCAATGGCCTTTGTCAAAGTCTCGGATCGAGGATCCGTTGGTTCGCCGATTTTTTGCTCACAAGGAGAGACTTTTTGTTCGACGTGGTGTTTTGTTGTTGCGTTCTGATAATGATCAGTCCAGAGTCGTGGTCCCACGTTCGTTACAGTCCTCTGTTTTACGGCTTCTTCACCAAGGACATTGGGGTATAGTGCGAACGAAACAACTTGCTCGTCAGCACTGTACTTGGTTCGGAATCGATGCTGCGATTACGAATATGTGTTCTTCTTGCATGGCGTGTGCCGAACAACAATCCGCACCGCCGCGGAAAGTCTTTGCGTGGCCAAAAGCCACTTCCCCTTGGCAACGCTTGCACATTGATTTTGCTGGTCCATTCTGGAATGCTCGATGGTTGGTTCTGGTCGACGCCTTCAGTAATTTTCCTTTTGTTGTCCGGATGTCTTCCACGACGTCCTCCGCCACCATCCAAGCGTTGTCTGCTATCTTTTGCATTGAAGGTCTTCCGCAGACTATTGTTTCCGACAATGGCCCACAATTCATGTCCGCAGAATTTCAGTCATTCTGCCAGGCCAATGGTATTCAACATGTGACATCCGCGCCGTTTTCGCCTCAGTCCAACGGTGCCGCTGAACGATTGGTCCGGACTTTCAAGTCACAGATGTTGAAATTGAAAGAGTCGCATTCTCGGGAGGACGCATTGTTGCTCTTTTTGTCTTCGTATCGCTCTCAGCCCCGCGATGGTCGCTCGCCGGCTGAGTTGCTCCACGGTCGTCCTCATCGCACCTTGATGTCTTTGCTGCATCCGCCGCATCAGGTTCCTGTGCAGCGGCAGACTCCTGCTTTTGCTCCAGGCGACGTTGTATTTTATCGCAACTATCGCGGTTCACGGCGTTGGCTCGCAGGGCGCATTCTTCGCTGCCTCGGCCGCGCGATGTATTTGGTTTTGGGGGCCTCTGGTGAGGTGCGTCGGCATCTCAATCAGCTGCGCCTCTGTCGTCGCTCGGGTTCTGCCGCTCCCCGTCTGCTTTCAGCGACGGTGCCGTCCGGTCAGCGCCCTGGGGACCCATCTCCTGGCTCGCCTCATCCCCAGGTGTTACCGACGATGCCTTCCATTTTGCCCCATGGCGACGCGCCGCCGCCGCCGCAGCAGCAGCAGCAGCCGCCGCCGCCGCTTGTTCTCCCGCCGGCGCCGCCCGCATTCGACGCTTCGTTGCAGCCGCCAAGCGCCTCCCAGGATCACGCGCCGCCGATCGCTTCCCGTGACCAGCTGTCCTCCGCCATGGAACTCCAGCCCGCTCCGGACCACATGACGTCATCGCGCGTCGGCTACCCCGACGCAATGGAGGTTGATCCTTCGGTCACTCCTGTCTCTTTACGGGCGCATACACCGCATGTTGACGTGCACCCTGGACTAGTTTTTCAGGCGTTTCCTAGCTCCCCTCGGACCGGATGGCCGGGTGCGGGTGGCACAGCCTCGCCTGTTGTTAGGCTCCCCACCTCATCGCATACGTCAACATGTGGTCCTCCCCACGGCGGGCGGAAGCCTTATCCCACGACCGTTCGCCGATTTGCGGGGGAGGAATGTGGTGTCACCGCCAGACACCACACTTGCTAGGTGGTAGCTTAAATCGGCCGCGGTCCATTTAGTACATGTCGGACCCGCGTGTCGCCACTGTGTAATCGCAGACCTAGCGCCACCACCAAGGCAGGTCTCGTGATACGAGAGAGCACTCGCCCCAGTTGTACGAGAACCTAGCTACCGCCCAGTTGTACGAGAACCTAGCTACCGCCCAGTTGTACGAGAACCTAGCTACCGACCAGATGTACGAAGCCTTTCTCTCTCATTAGCCGAGAGACAGAATAGCCATCAGCTAAGTTAATGGCTACGAACTAGCAAGGCGCCATTAGCCATACAGTGATTGTACTTAAAGTCTCCTGTGTATCGTCAAGATCGATGTACCTCAATGATATTAAAGATAAGTATTAATCAAGCTACGTACTTTTATTCTTAACATTAATTACGTAGCCTGTTCCAGTACTTCACGCTCGTCTGCTTTAGTCTTGCGTGCATTTTCAGCCATCTCAACTTCACGGTGTCGGCCCAGATACCGACACAACAGTCGTATTCATGATCTATAGAACAAGAGTTAATCTAATCTAACCTAATCTAATCTAATCACATCATATTGATGATTAGCCATGAAGAGTCATGAATTACCGAAATTTTGGCCCATACCAGTAACCAAATCTAAACTTGAAAATAAAAGATGACAATTTTTGTAATAAACCGTGACTCCTATCAAGACCCTTTCGTCCCTGTTATCTAACCACGAAAGATGTCTGATATACCTCCATTCTGAAGTAACAAAGTGTGCATGCATTTAAAGATGAAGTGCATGATGTGAAGTTCTGTGATGGAGATACGAACCCAACACGTAATCCGATTGTTAACTAAGAAAAATCAAATGTTACGTATCGGTTTTTCTTATGAGCCGCTAGGTGTCTGAATCTAAAATAAGGATACAAGCTTTTGTGCCTAAGCAACAATCGAACTGCACACCTACTGTGCATCCACGAATATAGCTTAAGTATCAGTTGCTTACTCATGAACAGTAAGATGTGTGCGTGTTTGACCAGAAATAACGACACCTGTTGCGATTGTTGGAAACTCATGAACAGACATTCAAATTGCGCGTTAATTTTCACTAGCAGGTGGGTGTGCACTTGATAAAGCTAGAAATGAAATTATGAATATTTTTGTACTGGATCAGGTTTCAGACCCACATACTTACCTTTGGAGGAGACCTAGAGAAGATTGCAGTCTTGGGAAAAGGAACGAAATGACTGAACTATACTGTTCCGAGAGATTCAGATCCTCGAAAGAGGAGATACGAGTTCGAATCACAGTCCAGCACCAAATTTTTAAACGTCTCTAGTTCAATCAAGTACAAGTAAAATAAGAGCCCTGTCCCTTTAAATGGCTATCGGTTCATCAAATAAAATAAAATTTTCTAATGTAAGTAAGCTTACTGGCGACTGTATTTCTGTTTACCATGACTTCCGCTGTGTCATTTCCCAACGTAAACCGGCTCTGCCCAGTTGGTAATGAAGGAACATGATGTTTAATGCGGATTCTGGATTATAACGTCTTTCTCTTGAGGTTACCACAGGCAAAATAAATCTGTTTGTGCCTCTTAAAAGTAAATGCCTGAACCCACGCATTGCACCTGTGATAGCTCGTTCCACCATACCATTGTGGCCATATTACCCAGCCCCAAGAGTGTGCTGTAACGGATGATGTGCTTAGCTTACAAAATTAGTCACGGTGGAAAAAATGCGAGTCTATTAAATGGTCAAGTAGAAGCAAGCTTCTGACGCAGAGATTATGCTATTCTCATGTCAGCAGGATGTAAAGACTCTTCTAGGCATCATAGGCTGGATGTGAAGCCATTTTGATTTTTCACAAATTCAGCAAATTTCCTAGTTCGAGAAAATCCACTGTGAAGTGTGAAGTTGCCGGATAATTCGATTATTACTGTTATTATTAATATCATTTTATTCATACCGCTGCTGTAACACAAGTGCTTGAACATCATTTAATGCCTTTTGGTCACTATAGATGTAGTTTCCCAAGAACAGGTTCTTTCCCTGTCTACGGAATCCTTTTCACGTTAATATCAAACACCAGCAATTACTCGTAGATTACTTTAAAACTAAAGTAATTGACGAAGACGTTACTTGGTAACAAAAACGCACTGCCTTTCTTCATTTACTTTTGCCTAGAAATGGCTATCGAGTACTGACAAACCAAAAGGCAAGAGATCTTACTGCCTTCCGATATACGTTGCTGTTAGTTCTTCCACATGATTTGGTCGACATGACCTGTTTCAAGTTGTGTATGACAGACAGTATTTTAGAAAATCTATTGTTTTCCTTTGAAATAAACAGAAGTATTTTCATTCTAAGCTGTCCAAGTACAAAATTTTCGCAATATTAGTTCAAATTTAATATTCGCTTCTATAATGTAGGAAAGTATTTCACAGTCGCAAAACTCGCATCCGAAACGTTGACCTTACACTTAGTCGCTGACCATAAATTCTAGCTCAGAGTGACACCAGTTTAAATAACCTAATGTAGCGAAGACTGTTTGCCAGTTCTCTTTCTCACCGGAAAATACGCAATTCACTCATTTGGCTCCATAAGTACACTGTAACAGTAATTTCTGTGTGAAATTTGTCAGTAAGCTTTTGCCTTCCAACCTGCAAAATACGGCAGAGTACGGCCGGTAAACAATTCACAAACCACGATTTAGTGCCAATAAGACGATTTCTTTAAACATTGTCGAAGCTGAGGGAATTTAGTTTCTGCTTAAAACGTCTTAAGCAGCAACGTTCACAGATATCTCAAATAGGAAAAAGCTGAATATCCAGGTACGAAGGTTGTAAAACAAACTTCCCACAGTTTGTGTCAGGTTGATCTTTTCGTCTGATAACACTGCTTAAGTATTTTGTCTAAGAGGTATCACAAGTAGTATCCCTGTAGCTGTGGGAATCATTGGTTGAAAACGAGTTTAACACTAATGGGTACAGTGCTGCTAAATTTTCACAATTATTATCAACCTAAGTCTGAGTTCATCCACAAACTGAGGCGTATTTATAATATTGGAGCTAGACTGTGTATCCTTGTCTTTCTTGAGTGGTCATTGGAAGGCGTTTACACACACGTATACAATACGATGAATACTTCGAACGCTATGGTTAACGTTGCTCTCATAAACTACTTTTTTTTTAATTCTTCTGGGTCTTCAGCGTGCAATATGTGTTGTAGATACATTCTCAGACCAAAAAATTGACCGCCGAGTCGTTCACGTAAGGTGGACAATACAGTCGTGCTCCTCTCAGAATTCTATGTCTGGCAATATGCTCGATCTAGCAACATGTAGACTGCGGCACTTCCCAGAGGAAGTCTTGACTCCAGTCTTAGTACATTACTCTTGACTACGACCGTAGTCTTGAGGTAAAACGCGAGACCAGCTAATATGATATTGTAGATTCGCTTGAATTACACTCATAGCTTCAGCACCGAGAGGAAAGGGGCGATAAAAATTTTGTCGATATGTGCTTTCGGTCGCCAGACGTCATATTAGCTGGTCTCGCGTTTTACCTGAAGACTACGGTCGTGTTCCAGCAGCGGTATGAATAAAATGATAGTAATAATAACAGTAATAATCGAATTATCCCGCAACTTCACACTTCACAGTGGATTTTCTCGAACTAAGAAATTTGCTGAATTTGTGAAAAATCAAAATGGCTTCACATCCAGCCTATGATGCCTAGAAGAGTCTTTACATCCTGCTGACATGAGAATAGCATAATCTCTGCGTCAGAAGCTTGCTTCTACTTGACCATTTAATAGACTCGCATTTTTTCCACCGTGACTAATTTTGTAAGCTAAGCACATCATCCGTTACAGCACACTCTTGGGGCTGGGTAATATGGCCACAATGGTATGGTGGAACGAGCTATCACAGGTGCAATGCGTGGGTTCAGGCATTTACTTTTAAGAGGCACAAACAGATTTATTTTGCCTGTGGTAACCTCAAGAGAAAGACGTTATAATCCAGAATCCGCATTAAACATCATGTTCCTTCATTACCAACTGGGCAGAGCCGGTTTACGTTGGGAAATGACACAGCGGAAGTCATGGTAAACAGAAATACAGTCGCCAGTAAGCTTACTTACATTAGAAAATTTTATTTTATTTGATGAACCGATAGCCATTTAAAGGGACAGGGCTCTTATTTTACTTGTACTTGATTGAACTAGAGACGTTTAAAAATTTGGTGCTGGACTGTGATTCGAACTCGTATCTCCTCTTTCGAGGATCTGAATCTCTCGGAACAGTATAGTTCAGTCATTTCGTTCCTTTTCCCAAGACTGCAATCTTCTCTAGGTCTCCTCCAAAGGTAAGTATGTGGGTCTGAAACCTGATCCAGTACAAAAATATTCATAATTTCATTTCTAGCTTTATCAAGTGCACACCCACCTGCTAGTGAAAATTAACGCGCAATTTGAATGTCTGTTCATGAGTTTCCAACAATCGCAACAGGTGTCGTTATTTCTGGTCAAACACGCACACATCTTACTGTTCATGAGTAAGCAACTGATACTTAAGCTATATTCGTGGATGCACAGTAGGTGTGCAGTTCGATTGTTGCTTAGGCACAAAAGCTTGTATCCTTATTTTAGATTCAGACACCTAGCGGCTCATAAGAAAAACCGATACGTAACATTTGATTTTTCTTAGTTAACAATCGGATTACGTGTTGGGTTCGTATCTCCGTCACAGAACTTCACATCATGCACTTCATCTTTAAATGCATGCACACTTTGTTACTTCAGAATGGAGGTATATCAGACATCTTTCGTGGTTAGATAAAAGGGACGAAAGGGTCTTGATAGGAGTCACGGTTTATTACAAAAATTGTCATCTTTTATTTTCAAGTTTAGATTTGGTTACTGGTATGGGCCAAAATTTCGGTAATTCATGACTCTTCATGGCTAATCATCAATATGATGTGATTAGATTAGATTAGGTTAGATTAGATTAACTCTTGTTCCATAGATCATGAATACGACATTTCGTAATGATGTGGAACGTGTCATTTTAATGAAAGGTTTCTTTAAATACCATGATTCAATTTCTTTACAACAATTTTTTACACTCTCTCTCATTGCTTTTTATCTCTCTCTCTCTCTCTCTCTCTCTCTCTCTCTCACTCTCTCACACACACACAAACACACACACACACACACATTCTTTTTTATTTTTATTTGTATGTTGTGCTCGACTATCGGCGAGGCACGAAAACGCCTGTGAATGACTTTCTACGTTTTGAGTACACTTACGAAAGAAATATTAAAACAACAATGAGAGTTACTGATTTATGATGCTCAGTTTGCAGTCAGTTCTGAGTATTATTAGTATCTACGCTCCAGTCCCTAAACCTAGTTACAGAAAGCGAATCAGACGCATTACGTATTCCAGGCCGTAGCAGCCGCGACTTGGAGACACCAGCTATGGTCACTTCCCAGACCGCTGTAGGATCACATCGGTTCGTCTTCTTCCTGCTGGTACTGTAACTGAGATTTGGCAACAAGGCAACGTATGTTTGGCAACTCTGTGATCGACGAGTTACTTCCTGGTGTGCACGGAATTAAGACTCAAAGTTCACTTGATTTTACCTGTCATTTCCATTGAATAATCTGAGTTATTATCGCTTGAAGGGTAACAAAAGATTGAAAATTTACGGTTTTCAGCCCAGGAAAGTCGTTGCAGGTGGAAACTGCAACTAATCTCGACCTTCAAATAGCGGTTTACGAATTCGAGTTCCGATTTCCCTCGTAATAGGAAGCTCAGACCCATACCTCCTCGCCAGCTCTGTGGTAACGTGCTGACCTGTGAAAAAGCGTCTGTTACGGTTCGCAGTTCCAGTCTCACTGACAGTAACGTTTTTATCCCTTCTGTGAAAGAGCTACAAGCAGTCAGATCAAACATCAATAAGCAAATCGCAAGAAAATGCTTTCAGCTCATAGTGCAATGTTGAAAAACTTACAATGCTGCACAACAGGTAAGGCCTCTTTCCGCTGCTGCCAAGCGAATTTTGGGTTTCTAGGAATACGTAACTATATTTATGAATTGCCACATTTGCATACCTCTTGAGTATGACACAGCATACCAATTAAACACAGACCCAATCAAAATCTAAGTGAGTAGTATTTTACTAATTCGTGTCGATAGAGGCATGCTTGTGTACAGATACTTTCGTCGTAAGGTTATCATCGTTAGTTTTATTTCATTTCTTATAATACAGTGCACAATTTTCGTAAGGTTTCCTTTAGTGTTGTTAAAACAATAGTAAACATGAGAGAGAAATTAATCATCAACGATATATGCGAATTCTCTGATGTTACCTATGACAGTCTGACAAAGCACATGCAGTTTATTGATTACATGCATGTAGAAAACTTGTTCTGAGTTAAAGCTGTCAAACAAAGTTTGAAGAAGAATAAAATATCACTACCACACGACGGCTAATGTAGAAAATACTTTTCTGACATATTATGGCACGATGCGCTCTCCCTGCACATCTTCGAGATGCATCCGCTGCCTGCTGTCTATTAAACCTGAATAAAACAAAATGTCACAGTAGTTAGCATTTTTTCCACATGCAACTACTTTGGGTTGAGAAGTGAAGGGAATTATGTTCAAAGTTCCATTAGATTGATACCTTCAGCAGAGAGCAGAATTGCGTTTTAAAAAATGTAGCACTGAATGTATTTGAACTCGCGACATCTTATCTATGCTACAAGCTGACACGTAGCTACATAAGCCCCATAGCTCGACAACTATTCCTCCAGAACTTTTGGATTCCACAGCACTGTGAGATTATGCATATGGCCAGGTCTTGACTTCTGAGAGACAAACAGTTACAGCTTTTCTTTTGGACTGAACGACGTTTTCTAGTAACAGATAGTGCAATAGAATAGCTCAAGTGGAAAGGAACACTTCCTATTTAAACTTCTGCATCCTACACTGTTGGCAGTTGTGTGTAGGTGGCAGTTACGTGATTTTATTTCTGTGATTACAAAATAGTCGAATGTATGCACTGGGTAGCCGAGGCAGCTAGTTCATGGTGATTCGGTCAACCAAGTAAATGAATTTACCGAACATGCTGCAAATTACTACAGGGAGCCTGTGTGTCAGAATTCTCATCCAGTGTGGCGCAACTGCGTTACGATAGAAAAATGACTCGCAGAGAAAAGGATTTCGTGGTCTGTTGGACGGATGGTAGGTTGTTATACCTATGGTCTGGGTTCGATTCCCACTTCCGTCAATGATTTTAGATAGGGAGAGACAGATTCCATTCTCTCCTGGCTACACCAAGTGAAGGAGATATAATGGCTGCGTGGTCTGAAAATTCACATTAAAGATGATATTCCTTCTTTACCACGTAGACGGTAGGTTGAACCACAGTAAAGTCTGGAGTGGTGACATGTAGAAACTCTATCACCAGTAACCTTTCTTATACTAGTTATTTATTTCAAGTGACGACACAAACGCTATGTATGGTCACAGGACACTTATTCCATCTTTTATTTGAGCTTCTGTATGTCGATAAAATTGGTTCTAAACTGGGAATGCAACTCAGACCGCCCTTAACGCGGAATTTGATCCCTTCGTGGCAATACAGCTCGGCTACAATTTGTTGTTTGTTCAAAACTGCAGATTCCTCAACCCCTTCACATATTACGCGTGAATGGGATCGAATCCTGGCCCGGCACTAAAGATTTAATTATGTATTATCAAGCTCTATCAGGAGAACACCTATCTGCTGGTGGATAATAATTTTGATTTTTAATGTATTTTCATTCGTTGTCAACACTAACGATATCTGACGCTTTTAACTCCCAGTGAGACACAGAACTATTTGCGAGATGACTGTAAGTTCAAGATGCTATTCTGAGCAGCTGGTGGAGAAAAATTCGGTAGCTGACGTCTCTTTGTGTGTAGTCAACAACGATATGTGTGGGGCTCTATTCCCAGTGAGCGCTGAACTCTTCGTCATATTATTTCAGTTCGTCGTGTCATTTAATGTTCATACATATTCTCAACTAGCTGCTCGTGAATAACTTTAATTTTTAATGTCATTTTGTGTTAAATAGTTCAAATGGTTCAAATGGCTCTGAGCACTATGGGACTTAGCTTCTAAGGTCATCAGTCCCCTAGAACTTAGAACTACTTAAACCTAACTAACCTAAGGACATCACTCACATCCATGCCCGAGGCACGATTCGAACCTGCGACCGTAGCGGTCACGCGGTTCCAGACTGAAGCGCCTAGAACCGCACGGCCACACCGGTCGGCCCCCACCATCTGGTATCAATGCATTACCCTATCATCCATTATATATAATCATTTTCATAGTACACTTGATATTATAGATGAGTAGGACACAAGACAGGACATAGATAATGTCCGTTTGACGTCAACAGTGTGTAACATTTTACTTTTTTTGAATAGGACAATGTTCCTCTCCAATAATTTTTAGATTAGTTACAATAAGCTTACGCTGCAAGAGAATTCGCTTGTATTATTCAATATGTGGTCTGTTGTCGGTTTGAAGGCCTTCCATAACATCGGCAACGTAGTGCAACTCCACCGAGGGCTGTCTGGAGTAGGGTGGAGATAGCAATGTGAAAGTTGCCAGCTGTCGAAGACGATCTTCGTATTCCTAATGCGATTAGGACATCGTATACTCTTGACGACGTTTAGCACTTGTGCAGTCAGTCACCCAATTTCAGAATTCATTTTGAGTAATCCTGCTAAATTCCCAAAATATTGTCTTTTTATATTGATGAGTAATATGGATAGTCGTCACGTTCATGTGCCGTCTACAACGCAAATTTAATGTTACTATCCTAGGAACTAACCTGCAATACGTTTTGTATTTCATAATCGGAACTATCTGCATTAACCGTCATCAGAGCAATGTCAGGGAACAGAATGCAGCAGTGCCTTGCTACCTACTTGAGGACCTGCTTGAGTCGTGTTCTAAGGAAAGGGTAGTTGCTGGTTCACATTATATTACACTAGCGAGAAGTACCGACTTTTCCTTTTCTCTGAAAACACACAGAACTAAATTCAGTAACTAAATGCTAAGAATATATTTGCATTGTGCCAACTCAAAGATCAATAGATATGGATATAGATAAAGATACAGATTTTTATATTTAAAGCCATTCTCGTTCTGCGTTGGAATAAACATCATTCATTATTTGCTTGTTCTTGTTACGATTGTTATTGTCATTCTCTCAATCGCAAGAGTTTTCGCATTCCTATTTGGTATCGATGCACGTGAAGAGTGGCTATGAAAGAAGGGAATACTGAATGTTACGTCATGCAGAATACACTCATTTACTTCGGCTCCTCGTGATCTACGCTACAGGAGAAGTGAGATACATAAAGTTGACACTGGACTCACATTCGGGAGGACGACGGTTCAATCCCGTCTCCGGCCATCCTGATTTAGGTTTTCCGTGATTTCCCTAAATCGTTTCAGACAAATGCCGGGATGGTTCCTTTGAAAGG
Source organism: Schistocerca americana (assembly GCF_021461395.2). Classification (NCBI taxonomy): domain Eukaryota; kingdom Metazoa; phylum Arthropoda; class Insecta; order Orthoptera; family Acrididae; genus Schistocerca; species Schistocerca americana. The sequence goes on along the minus strand of NC_060121.1, from coordinate 427,615,600 downwards.
GCACGGCCGATTTCCTTCCCAATCTTTCCCTAACCCGAGCTTGCGCTCCGTCTCTAATGACCTCGTTGTCGACGGGACGTTAAACACTAACCACCACCACCACCACCACCACATAAAGTTGACAGTGTGAGGACAGACCTGGTAGCACAACTGTGCAACTACACAGTGTTACCAGATAAAATGGTGCTGCGGAATCGAAAGTGTAGTACGGACTTTGCCACAGTAGCAGACAGCTGGTAATTTAGGACCATGACCGTGGATTACACTTTGATCAGTGCTGGTTAGAGTGCTGCAACTGTAAATGGAAGGCTTTGTTTGATAGTCTTATGCTGATGCTGTCTGAATAAATTATGCCATTGGATACAAAGCGGTTTAGTTTTGAGACCTAACCCACGAGGGGGGAAGGCACAGTGGTCTGCTTCAGGAATTTCAAGCAATAAAACACAAAAAACAACCCAGGAAGGGAGACATGCATTTGGAATCTGTTCATCGTTACGGGGTCAAACAAGAGGGTAACATTACTGAAACAATGATCGGGCTACTTAGTATATAATAGAGCATACAGATTTCAAGGAGGAAACGTATGAAGACGCAGACTTCCTCGTTATCAATATGTGCGGCATATCTTTCGTGTTAACGAAAGTAAATTCCCGCTTTACCTCTTCTTACGTGTCAAATGAAATGAATGCCATGAGGAATAGAATATTTGTTGACTGCGTCTCTTCTTGCTTCCATCCTTACCAACATATTTCTTCATTCACGTGGTAATCATGACATTCTATGTGTATGCTGCAAAAGATTGCAAGTGGACAAATTCGACATCGAGGTGCAAAGCGTTATATTCAATTCGAATAAGCTTCCGGTGTATTTTTACTTCGTTTGTATTTTTACATGATTATGAACGTTACGGAAAATTATCTCACATGCTTTATGTTGAATGAGAAACATTGAATGATCCGTTTTGATTTCCCTACATTGAAATCATATAATGTCGGCGTCAACAGCCTTCTTCCACGCCGGAAGCTGAAACTTGTATGATTCTGGATTAATGATAATTGAATGTCTCATATGTATACGTAGCCCACAAGGCGACGTCAGAAACCATCAGGGGAGAACGCCGCATAAAAACCAAACGTGCGCGCGCGTCTCCACTCTGAAGAACCGTATCGGAGAATCACGGCAAGCATTTCGCTGAAGAGCTGCCTCGTCAGAGAGCCTAGAAATGGCAGCGTCGTAGCAAGTATTTGTCAACACTCTGATAGTGCATTTACTTCCGGGTGTAGGTCGGCGTTACCTCGCTAAATTCACTTGACATTCGTTTTCCACATCGAAGACTCGTACGATATAATCCACTGCAAGATGAGACAATTAGAAAGTATACTTAATTTCTGGACTCCAAGAACGGCGTTCTTCACATAAGTAACACCTGTTTGTGTGTGCATTCGGGAGGACGACGGTGCAATCCCGCGCCCGGCCATCCTGATTTAGGTTTTCAATGATTTCCCTAAATCGCTTCAGGCAAATGCCGGGATGGTTCCTTAGGAAGGGCACGGCCGATTTCCTTCCCCATCCTTCCCTAATCCGAGCTTGTGCTCCGTCTCTAATGACATCGTTGTCGACGGGACGTTAAAACAGTAATCTCCACCTCCTCTGTTCGTGTGTTTAAGGTTGCGTTTTGAGGCTCAGGCAACATCGCAGTGACTATATTCCGCCTCTGGCAGCCAGTGTGTCGTTAGCTCAGAGGTTCCCTTGTGCGTTGCAGTGCTTGTACTATAAGACATAGCAGTTCGAATCACGGTAGAAGCCGCTGACTACAACCTTTCATTTTCCATTTTAATTAATGGAGTTGCAAACTGCTAGTAAAAATTTCTTATGCGAAATCTGAAGAATGCCTTTAAACATCAATCTTCGTCCGATTTCGACTTAGTAAATTAAGTTAATATCATGGATTTCTGTTTTGCAAATTCCAAGGTGCTTCACTGTAAAATAGACCCTGAAAAGATTCAAACCGACTGTCAACGATATAAATTTGAGCTTTGTTCGTCATATAGGTGTAACATGTCAGAAGGTTGTTTATGAAGTGCACATGTTCATTAATATGTTCCCTTCTTATAAATTTTTGCAATAGCATTTAACTGTAGACGTTTTCTAACACCGGCGTTAGCAATTCCTTTCCGTTCTCTGAAACCTTCAAAACGACAAATTTTTCTGGTTTAAATCTGATGACCTTAACTATCACTTCCGATCAACAATAAATACTTCATGAACTCCAAATGTGCAGTGTGCCTGCACTGCTACAGAGCATGCATTGCAAGGTATTCACACAGTTTATGGCATAGACTCACCATAAGGAATGAAACATGAACTGTAATACACTTTACACCACAGACGCTCACTCTGGCTTGACGAAAACATCCAAACATTGACCAAAAGTTGCACAAATAATTGAGTTTGAAAGGAAAAGAAACGAGGTATGAAGCATTTATAAATTCATGGAATGTAGTGAGGTGGTTTCATTTCGTCCCAGTCTATAAAATTAATTTCGGGCCATACTCAGCTCTTGCCGATTAATGTAATATAATACCCGCCTGCTAATCAGGGCGTCTGTCTCCGTTGCTTTTGAGCGTGAATGGAAATTGTAGAAATTTTCTGTGGAGCAACATTTAATAATAAAGCGTTTTAAATCATCAATAGCGATGAGCGGTAGCAGGCGCTTTCGATAAAGAACGGGGGAGTGCAGCGCCGCTGCTGTCGCCACGGCCGCTGCCAGTAGCCAGCAAATGGATCCCGGAGCTTTGCCGCATACGGCGTCCAGAGGAGGACAGTCTGCAGGAAATCTGCCGCAAAATCGTTACTGGATAAAATTTTGATATCGGTGTGTCACAAAGCGAAATAGATTGAATCTGCGCTACCATTACATTCACGTCTTCAGCATTCAGACAGAAGAGGCTATAAAAATATTTTATGCCAGCTGCTCTCGATCCACTGACATTATGAACAGAAGCAACGCACGCTACCACTAGACCACAGGCGTAATCAGCCTAGAGTTTCTCTATCGTGGGACAAGTTTTCCTCCAGGAAGTGCCGCAGTCTACAGTGTTGCCAGATTGTGCAGATAACCGGACTTAGAGAATTAGCGAGTTGGCCAGTTTTTTTGTCCCATGTCGCGATCGGCGCGGACTTAGCCTCTGAAGCGGCCGGCCGCCGGTCAAGTTTTATGTCAAAGAGTGTACATAAGATATACACATAATATCCGTCGTAATGAACACATGGCAAGAGTTATGGGATTATTGAAAGTGTTCTGGCGCCACACAATTACGTTTTCAATAGCCAGTTTTTCAACACTAAAACCTTACGACGCGCTGTCTCTCTATAATGGACACTTCACGCCTATACAGGCTTTCTTGACCCGCAAATAATTCGGTGGTGCCACCTGTCGGCATAAGCAGCTTACAAAAAATGATTTTATGAGCTGAAATTCTTTGTACTTGCGAATCAAGCATGGAATATATTGGTATATATTAGGTGTAGCACAAAAATGTTTTGCGTTTTCATGTGAAGTAGTGCATAATGAACCTGTCGGGATGGGAGACAGTTTTGTGTTAAACTTATATTAAGCATTCTTCTTTGTTATTTATAAATGTCAAACTATGTAAATGTGTTGACGTTTATTAGTAAACCGCTAAAACTTTAATGACCTGTACAGTTCTTTATATGTATATAAGCAACATGCCCTGATGTAACAGGGGAAAGGAGGGAACCAGCCAAAAAATGCTTCTGTTGGTGCACAAAAAAGGGAATATGCTCCTCTTTAAACGACTCTGACAGAAAGGTGGGGAACCAGCCGCGTTGGTCATAATTTCGCCATCCTCGCCAAAAAGTTTGACATGCAAATATGTTCGCGCTTTTGTGTGTTCAAAGAGAGCAGCACAAACACAGTGACATTGGCACAGAGAGGAGACAGTGTCAGTGGTAGAGATACAGAGAGAGGAGACAGTGATAGTAGCAGAAAGAAAGTGATAGTGAAGGAGGAAGAGAGATGAATGAAGACAAGAGCTGTGGGAACCAAAGAGAGAACTGAGGTGAGATAGTGGCAGTAAAATACAAAGAGAAAAGGATGCGGACAGCAGCAATAGGAGTAAAAGGGAGAGAAGACAGTGGAAATGAAAGAGAGTGATGTCTGGAAACCAAATATAGGTTAAGAGAGTAAAAACCCCCAACCACCCCCCCTCGCCCCCACCCTCCCCACCCTCCCTCCCAAGACCAGCGAACTGTACTGAAGAGCCATCGTGTAGGGCCCCCGCGAGCACGCAAAAGTCCTGCAACACGACGTGGCATGGACTCGTCTAATACTCGTATCAGGAGTAGTGCTGGAGGGAATTGACACCATGAATCCTGCAGTGCTGTCCATAAATCCGTAAGAGTACGGGGGGGTGCAGATCTCTTCTGAACAGCATATCCCAGGTATGCTCAATAATGTTCATGTCTGGGGAGTTTGGTGCACAGGAAAGTGTTTAAATTCAGAAGAGTGTTCCTGGAGCCACTTTTCAGCAATTCTGGACATTAGGGGTGTCGCATTGTCCTGCTGGAATTGCCCAAGTCCATCGGAATGCACAGTGGACATGAAGACATGAATGGGGGTAGGTGATCAGACAGGATCCTTACATACGTATCAACTGCCAGAATCGTATGTAGACGAATCAGGGGTCCCATATCACTGCAACTGCACATGCGCCACACCATTACAGAGCCTCCACCAGCTTGAATAGTCCCCTGCCGATATCCAGGGTCCGTGGATTCATGGGGTTCTCTCCACACCAATAAACGTGCATCCGCTCGATAGAATTTGAAACGAGACTCGTCCTATCGTGTAACATGCTTCTAGTTTGGAAGGTTGTAGATGAGGAACTGACGGAAGTAAAGCTGTGAGGACGAGTCGTGAGTCACGCATGAGTAGTGATACGTGATTCGTTAGTTGCACCATACTTACACAGTATATCTTAAATACCACGAAATAGGAAGCGGGGTGGAATCATGATTGGTAGTCACACTTTATAATTAAGACACTTTACTGGCATTATGCTTTTTAAAAAAAAATAATAATTTGAGGATTAATAATTGTGGACGAGCCACTAGATAAAACCTTACAAATACAATTAGAAACCCAACGTACCCAGTACTCTAACAAACAATTCCAGATTAAAAAAAGGGCGTTACTGACAGACTTGAGAACTTCCAACTCTCATATAGGACTTCCCTAAAAATAGATATAAAGAAACAATTACAGGTAAAGGGTGACTTAATAACACTTGAGCACTAGTGCCAGTCTAAGATGCCATTACATAACATGATAGAATAACTTAATTAGAAAAAAACTACAACATAGACACTGATCTTAAAAAAGTAAATGTTTACGTACTCAGACGTGCTAATAAGAAAATCACTAGAAAAAGCTGCACAAGGAACTCAGCGGATGCTATGCAGTTTGAGATTTGGTCAGTTGCCAGTTCGTAGTGTTTAAGAGAACAAGTTCATATACAAACAGGTTACATACAAATATTTATCTACCAGCTTAACCTGCCTTGACGGAAGGAAGATAAATACTAAACTTTGGAAGGGGATATGTGACCATCTCCGGTAGTGGCCAGGTTCGTAAACACTGCCACGCCAAGGCGCTGGCACAATTAAAAGTTTCTGCCCGAATCACAAAGACATACCAATAACTCTGAAACATAGAAACACTGGGCAGAACCTTTGACTCACACATGAACAACTGTATTAATAGAGTGCAGGCTTCAAAAACCGCAACATAAAGTCATTTGATTGCAAGCGACACACAAAAAAACGAGAAAATTTTCAAATAACGGCCACCTTTTAACTAGGGCAAGAAAGTCTCCCATAATAAAAATAAAATTTAAAATCTCTAAGTGCGTCGGAGAACAGACAATTACGACGGCTTACTCCGTATCAGGTACACAATACGAGGGAGCGGGTTCCACAGCTTCACTGCTTCCCTTCAAATTTCGTTCCCAGCAAAGACAAAGAACTTGTACCTCCAAGCTGCCCATGTCGGCAAAACGCCCAACCAGTTTCACACCACAACGTGTAACGGTCATCACACTCGTTCGGCACCCGTTGACACTCGTCTCCCCCGCGAATTACTCGAGATCTCGAGGGTTCCCGTTGAAGGCTAACAACCAACTCGCTTCGGCTGCGAAGCCGCTTGATAACACACGCGAAAAGCAAAGATAGCTTACCTCAACCACAATCCATCTCAATGATACATGAACAAACTAAGACTGGCACCAGCTCACCACGGCTCAGCTAGCTCAGATGGTAGAGTATTTCCTGTGCATAGCAAACGTCCCGTGTTAGGGTCTCGGTCTGGTACAATTTTATACTGTAGTAGTGACAATATCTTATTTTGAACATGGCGCCATTTTACACAATGCAAGGAAGATGAAACATTTTTCGATATGGAGATATTGTATACTTTTGAACATGGCGCCATTTTTACGCAGTCAAGTACTTCGAGAGCTACGTTATGTTGGGTGTATCATGCCCATTGCCCACTACACACTGACTGGTTGGAGAGGGAACGGTTGAGGACAGAATGGGGAGGACAGGATGGAGGGTCGGGTGGCATGATGACATCACCGAAACGGGACGAGGCTTCTCCCATGATGATGATAATGATGATGATGATGACGATAATGATGATGTCGTAGATAAGGAATGTGTGGATTGTGTTCACATTACAACATTGGGTTACATGACAATAAGTGTGTCCAAGGCCCTATAAATATATCACTATCGAAGTCGCTTATGCCAGTGGATTTCTTCACTTGCGGTCCGTATCGTCGCTACAATGATTTCCCATATATCTCCGCTCCGCTCATAAATTTTCCTTGTCGTGTCACAGCTCGCAATGCTACCGGGAGACGTTCAGTCTTCTATTGGCAATAGTGTAAATGATTTAGATCATCGGTGTATTGATGGTGTAGCTCTTCCTGGAACAGGCTCCGTAAGTTTAAAAGTGACAAAACGAATAGATGATAGCAAAAATACACAGCGAAATCGACAAGCGGACTGCACAAGGCGGACAAGCTATTTTTTAGATGATAATCTTTTACTTACTGCTTTATTAATACTGTTAATAATAATACATTTTTCTCCCTTTTGGGTCAGTATTCTTCAAAATGGTTTTATATAAGCTGGCGTGAATTCGTCTCTTTTTCCAATCTCTTCATCTAAGTCATTCCCAACGTCCTTAATTATGTGTTTCCCCTCTACGACCCACTGTATCGTTATGGAAGTTATTCGCTGAGGCTGATGATTTTTAAGGGTGCCACCTGATTTATCTGTTCATTTCATTTTCAGCATCCTTTTGTAGCATCACGTACTAAACGGTTCGAATCTCTTCTTTTCTTTGTTTCTCACAGGCCATGATTATCTTCTATATTACGCTATGCGCCAGACGTATATTCTCAGAAATTTCTTTCTCATTTTCTGTGCTTTATACACTTGATATTGTCGACTCCTTTTGCGAGAAGCGAAATCTTTGTCTTGCTATTCTGCTTCGTATGTGCCCCTTCGTTCAGCCGTAATACGTCATATTGCTTTGAAAATTCTTTATTTGGTTTACTGCCAGGAGCAAATCTTGTTAGATACAGTCTTCCTCTGAGATTTAATCCCATTTCAAATCCTTACGTTTACTTGTTACATTGCTTGTTCAGTATACATGTTGAACAGAATAGCACAAAGGCTGCTTCCCTTCATTCCGCCGTTTCATATCCAACCGCTTCTCTCTTAGTAGTCCACACTTCTTGTTTCGTCTTGTTTCTTGTACACATTGTATACTACCATCTTCCCCTATACCGTATATCTATTTTACTTAAGATTTCTAAGTTCTTGCACAACTTTCTCTAGGTCGGCAAATCATTCAAAGGTACCTCAGTTTTTCTAATCTTTGCTTCATTTAGTAAGCGTACCATCAGAAATCCCATTCGTGAGTCTTTACCTTTCCTTAAGCTAAATTCGTCGTCAGCTGTCATATATCTTAAGTTTTCATATTTATTCCTAGTGTGTTCTAGCCATCAACGTTAATTCAAGAGCTGTCAATCTGTTCGTACGACAGTTATGGCGTTACCTGCTCAAGCCATCTTCGTGATTTTGAGACTCATTTCCTCCGGAATTTCCGATAGCATGTCACCGTTATTATACATTCTGCACCTTAACCTGAATAATCGTTTGACTGCTACTTTTTCTTATCAGTTTGGTTATAATAATTACCTACCCCACTTTGCCTCATTTGATCGGAGGTCTTTCAGAACATTTTGAAATACTGGCTCTCACTCCAGATCCGTACATCCTTCGAATCAGTATCTTCTTATTTTTACATCACGTTAGGAGGTAACTACTCCTTCTGATACAAACCATTACTGTCCTTTTCCACATGTCTGCCATCTCTTCTGGATTTAATAGTTGAATTCTTTCTTCACTCTAAATGTTGATAGGCTTTTCTTTTAAATGATCCTAAATTTTTTTTTCACTTTCATTTTTCGATTTCTTCGTATTTTAGTTACAGCTATCTCGCTTTGTGTGCATAGTAAATAGAAAAAGCACAGAGGTGCATTGGAATAGAAGGAGGCACATAATAATTAAATCGTAATTTCGAGACGTGACCACGGCGAAGACAGTGTCCAATTTTAAATTCTCCTTTGATTTTAACTTTAAGAGAAACTGTTGTAGGATATTTGCTTCCACTTCTTTTCCTCTTTTAAAATCTATTATTTATCAGATATTCTTGGTCTCTTCTTTAAAAATCTATAAATAGCGCGTCATCTGCCAATTCATACATCGTATTAGTTAATAAAAAGGTATAGCGCTGTGTGTTGACTACCTGATGGATTATTGTTCTGAGTGTCATTCTGAATTAGCAAACATCGCTGACATGGCGTGACAGAATTTATGGACGTAATTCGTGTAAATAGGTGAATACCATTGCGGTCATATGACATACAGGACGTATGGCCCGTTCAAAGACTACATTTTACCTGGAGAACTTTGTGCCAAGTACAGATATTGCTACCTAAGACAAGTATGTGACCATATGATTATGACAACAACCAGAGTCTAAACTGTATAATAAGTGTTTAAAACTCCAGTTGTAAGGGATGAGTACTTCGGGAAGTTCATTTGGAATTGTCTAATAGTGTATTATCGTGCAGGTTCTTTACAGAGGTACAATTGCTACACAAGCAATTTATCTGGTCACATAGCAATAAAAATGAATAATTAAAGTGCTTCATTTGACCAGAACAATTTCAGTTGGTGTCCATATTTTCTTGTTACAGGTCGACTGCTGCCTTTGTTACCTTCACCCTACTTTTTAGCAACAACTGTTTCGGGGAGAATCCTTTCGTAGCATTCATTGGGCATGGATCCCTGCAACTAGCTGCTTCATACACTGCTCATGTTGTTGGAAACAGATTTGGAAGGCGGATAACACACTGCCTCGTGCTATTGGCTGCTGGTTTGTTGTGCATCATCCTCATATGCGTAACCGCAGGTATCTCTTTATGTAATCCCTTCTTGCATGTTTCCTATCAGAAACTGATTTATAGATACCTTTAAAGGAATTTAAGCGTGGAATATTATTAGACTGTCCTTTAGAAGTATTTATTAGCACTCTTTAAAGTGTACATATTTAGAATTGTGTTACCTCAACAGACTTGTACTTTTTCAGCACACTCAACCCAGTGGATCATAACTACACTTTCTCTTGTGCTACTCTTCTGCTGTGACTGCTCATATTTACTCACAAATATACAGAGCTTGGAATTGCATCCAACGAGTTTACGACAGATAGGCATCGCAATTGAATACGTCTTTGTTCAATGCAGTATGAGTGTTCCACCTTACGTTGCTCACTTGGTATGTGCTCCACTTACTTAAAACAATTTCATTAGTATATATATAGGTCTGTCTTAGATATTAGACTACTGCTTATTGTAATCACAAACTCATGAATTGAAATACGAAAGATGAAACTTTAATAGTGGCAACTATTTATTCACAGCTCGTACAAAATAGATACCTGTTTCAAAGTTTTACTGACCTTCCAAATAGTCACCAGCATAGTGTATAACCCGTTGCCAGCGATGTGGAAGTCGTAGGATACTCTTATCGGTGCCAGTTGTGTTGACAGTTCGAGCGGCGCGGTTTATTTCCCGACGAATTTGTAGCAAATCTGAAACGAATGCCGTGTAGTGTTCAGTTTAGAAATCGAGTTGACCTTACGAGGGCTTAAGTCAAAGGAGTGCAGTAAGTGGTATAGCACTTAGCAGGCCCATCAGTCAAACAAATCAGTAAAAGCGTGCACTGTACGTGATTAACCAATGTCCTACAAAATGATGGTCAGGTACTGCAGAAAGTGTCATCACTTATGTCTGTATGTTGTTCATTCTTGGAACACACTCCCCTGACTTAAGCCCTCGTGAGTTCAACTCAGTTTTTAAACTGAGGGAAACACTTCACGGCATTCGCTTCAGAACTGTCACAAATTCGTCGGGCAATAGACCGCCCCGCTCGAACCGTCAACGCAACTGGCACTGCGAAGAGTATCCTACGACTTCCACATCGCTGGAAAAGGGTTATACACAATGCTGGTGACTACGTTAAAGGTCAGTAAAACTTTGAAAGACATATCTATTTTGTACATGCTGTAAATAAATAGTTGCCACTATTAAAGTTCCAACACTCGTATTATTCCTCCTCCTACTCCAACCGTGTAACACCTCAGTGTCGGTAGCCAAGACTCACTATGGAATGAATTGCAGTAAATTTTTTATGCAGGAGACATCCGTGATCGAGCATACCTTTCACAAAAATCCACACACGTCAATTACAGTCAGCGGGTATGCTGGCGTTTGACGAGTTATCCTGGAATCCTGTGTTTATAAGACTTTCATTTGTGCATCCTTTGTTCAAATGTCCAAATGTATGTGAAATCTTATAGGACTTAAGTACAAAGGTCATCAGTTCCTAAGCTTAGACACTACTTAACCTAAATTATCCTAAGGACAAACACACACACCCATGCCCGAGGGAGGACTCGAACCTCCGTCGGGACCAGCCGCACAGTCCATGACTGCATCGCCATAGACCGCTCGGCTAATCCCGCGCTGCGCATCCTTTGTGTCCCGGTCAAATTTATTTACTGTACTCTATCCACAAATCCAAAATAACCATTTTAGACCGATTGATCAGGGGTCATCTTGAAAAAAAAAAAAGATTCGTTATTGTGTATTTTATAGTCATTAGCTAAGTAAAAATGGGAACATGAAACAGCCAGATTTCAAACATTTATCAATATCTGTCCTTTTCCTTCATTATTACTAAATTCTCTGAGCTATTTTTAACTGCACTGAAAATAATTTGCTAATCTTTTATTTGGATCCATTGTTATTCTTGATGTTCACAGTAACCCTTGTATTCTCTGAAGTTTTCTTTCTTATTGTATACCCTTTTTCTTATTTCTCTGGTGCAGTTTAAATCTTGAATTAAAAAGTATCTCATGCAAGTGAAGCACATCACTTCTTTAATTTCAATCTCTACAGCGTTTTACATGTTGCGCTGTATTTCTATGTTTTTTTCATTAGTTTTGTCTTTGAAAAATTTACAAGCAGGCAAACTCTTTAGTCTGTGTTTTGCATTGCCTCGACCATTTTCTGTTTACCTTCTTCATTTTCCGCTGAGACAACTTGAAGATGATGCAACTTTCGCATTCTTGCTAACTTCATTTGTATTCCTACATTATTCGAGGCTTCAGTGAGGATCTTGTCACCGTAACTACCAAACAGGGCTAGAAAAGTGGAAAGCAGCATCTGACTCTTCTCTAATAACTATTTTACCCAATTATTCAACCTGTACTTTCATCACACCCCTTTGGTGTAAACGTAGCAACTTTATTAGTCTCCTTCCGTTCTATTCAATTGCTTTTTGTACTTTAAATATGATCTTTAATCTTACTGCATCATCAACATTTCCACAATAACGCTGTTAACTTTAATTAAACTTTTCATCTGCGTACTGATGCACACAGTGCCGTCTCATGCCCTTTTGTATCCTATCTTCAAAATATTACTCTGACAGGTTATTCTTTCTTCTCTAATTTTCGTATTATTATTGAATTAGATGTTTTGGAGGTGACAGGTGTATCACTAATAGTTCTGTAATATTTGCACAGTTTTTCACTATGCTTCTTTGGTTTGAGGTCCTTACTATCTTGAGAAAACCTTCTGGTAAGTATCGTGCACCATATATTTGGTTTGTAGACACAGTCTTCTAAACTCTTTGGCGTTTCACACAGCATGTTGACACTACACGTGGTTTTCTTTTCCTGAGACCTTCCACGGATTTCTCAACATTTTCTTTGTAATATTTGGACCATTCCATTTCTGTCACACTCCTCTTATTTTTCTGCTTCTGCCTATTCCATTAATCCCATTAATTTTGCATGATTCTGAGAATCACATGATAATTCTACATTATGATTTCAAATGTTATTAATAATTTTATTTCTAGTTACATTCATTTGATTATTTAGAATGTCTGTCACAGCTGTTATCTTTGGCTTCATCTTTGTTATGTGTCTGTCTTAGATTTATTAACATTACACTGTGCTTCCTTGAAATCGATGCAAACTATGTTTGTCGTTTTTATCACGTTATTGTTCAGTTGATGGTGAGGTTTTCTTCTAATATGTGTAGTAACATTATTTCATTTCCAACTAACATTCATTTTTCTTTGATTTCGTGTGGGATTTATTACTTTCTAGACTTCTGAAATTTATTTTTGTATTTTTATTTTTTAGAAAATCACCTTATATATTTTAGTACTGTTTCTTGCAAATCTGTGCTGTGTTCTAGAATCCTAGATTTATTGAGAGCACGCTCACGGCACAATGAAGAATAGTTCTTTCTCCGACTGGAGACCAATAGAGAATGATTCTCGTATGTTGGATGCTCTCATGGAAATGTTGGCTGAATCTCTTGGAAATTGGTTCCTATTTCCTGTTCGTTCCTTAAGACACCTTCAGGAAGAACTAAACATTTTGTGTATAACAAGTACATTTTGGTTAGAGAGATACTGATATTAAAAATGTACCTTTTTTGAAGATAATTCCCATTCCTGGTACAGAATGACGATCAGTGACGATTGTATGTAGGTAGCCCATAAAAGTGAACTACTTTACGTATTGTTATGGAACTGGTAAAACTGTAACAATCGCTAACATGTGATAATCACACAAAATCATTTATTGATTCACTATAACCACAGTCCCACAATGCGCACCTGTGATTGTGTTATATATTTATACCACTGTTGTCACAGAATAAAGCACCATCAAAATATAGATTGTATTTAGAAGACAATATATGAAACTGATATTTTTTTCTGTCTATAGGGTAAGACTGCTGGAATGCATATCGCTTTCATCATACTTGCGGCCGTGACCCTGATTATGTCTGTTTTGATGTCATTTGTGCCGGAGTCTTTTAATGAGAAGCTTCCAGAGACAAAACAAGATATTTCACTCTTTGGAACGAAGCAGAAGTACTGGAGTCTTCCAGGCCGGAAGTCAAATGTATCAGAGAGAACGCAAATGTAGGATATTTTGACAACCAGAACTGGAGCTCTGGGAATGATCTCACAAAACATTACAGAAAAATCTTTAAGGAAATACCTTGATTAAACTAAACTTTTAGTCTGTTTTCAGTAGTGTATTAACAACGACAGCAGTTTAAACTGGATAATACAATTGCGATTCAAGTGGTATGATGAGAAAGTGGTAAGGTGTTCCTGTTACATGCGCATGTGAGATGATACATTATGCAAACACATTGAAAACAGACATGTTGATTGTATCTGCAGATAGTAAAATGTGGAAGCTACATTATTTTTTCTAAAGTACCTCCATATTGTCTCTGGGATATTATTAGTATATAATTACATTTTCATATATATGCAGTGGATGAAATCTTAGTTTGGAGACCTTAACATCCAAGAAATTACACCTACAGTTCATAATTGTTTAGCAAAAAGGAATAAAGTTACTGAAGCAAAACCAAGCCATCCATAAACAATGGGGCAGACAAATACATTAATGAGAAAACTGAGGTGTTATTGGAACTAATAATAAAATCGTTAGTAGTGATAATAGCAGAAGGTTCGGTAAAGTGGTAGTCTATCAGAAATAGAACTTTCATCTTACAGTGATATTGACAGAAGTTTGTGGTTTATATTTTTTGAATCTGCATACTATTAGTTATCATAAAGAATATTTACAAGTAAAATATATAATTATGTATACTCATACATTTTTATGAAACCTCTCAGAATGGCCACTTTTCTCCACCTAAAGCGTTAAGTGGCCAGTGTGGACACACGTACTCCGAAAGTGTACAGCAAGTCTATTTTTATTGAAGTAACGCCACCGGCTTGCCGTCTTTGTTTAAAACAAAAGCTTTGCAACCGTTGAATTGATCGGTGAACGGTTTTATGCATATTATAAATGTGATGAGCAGGAAGGAACTGATTTTGTTGCACTATTTTAAAGATATCACAAAACGGGTCTACATTGTCTTTGTTAAAAGGTTGTCCTCCAGCACAGGGGTTCCCAAACTTTTCATCTGACGGAACACTCTGAGAATCCTGATACTCTGATGGACCACCTTGCTTATTTTGCAGTTTTTTTTTTTAAACATCAGTCTTTGGGCTGGTTTGGTGCGGCCCATACGAATTCCTCTCCTGTGCCAACCTCTTCATCCCAGATTAGAGCTTGCAACTTACGTCCTCAATTAGTTGCTGGATGTATTCGAATCTCTGTCTTCCTCTACAGTTTTTGCCCTCTACAGTTACCTCCAGTCCCACAGTACCATGAAGTCATTCCCTCTTATCTTAACAGACGTCCTATCACCCTGCCCCTTCTCCTTGTCAGTATTTCCTACTTATTCCTTTCCTCTCCAATTCTGCGCAGAACCTCCCCTTTGCTTAGCTTATCAGTCCAACTAATTTTCAACATTCGTCAGTAACACGACATGTCAAAAGCTTCGATTCTGTGCCCCAAACGTACATTCCCAGAAATTTCTTCTTCATATTAAGGCCTATGTTTGATATTAGCAGACTTTTCTTCGGTAGGAATGCCTTTTTTGCCAGTGCAAGTCTCCTTTTGATGTCCTGTTTGCTCCGTATGTCACTGGTTATTTTGCTGCCTAGGTAGCAGAATGCCTTATCTTCATCTACTTCGTGACGGTCGATCCTGGTATTAAGTTTCCCGCTGTTCTCATTTCTGCTACTTCTTTCATCAATTTACTCTCAATCCATTTTCTGTAATCATAAGACTGTTCATTCCATTCAGCAGATCAAGTGATTCTTTTTCACTTTCACTCAGAATAGCAATGTCATCAGCTAATCGCATTATTGATGTCTTTCCACCTTCAATTTTAAGTCCACTCCTGGGCCTTTCTTTTATTTCGATTATTACTTCCTCGGTGTACAGAAGGAACAGTAGGTGCGAAAGACTACATCCCTCTCTTACACCCTTTTTAATCCGAGCACTTCTTTCTTGGTTATCCACTCTTTTTATTCCCACTTGGGTCAAGTACATATTGTATATTAGCCGTCTCTCCCTATATCTTGCCCCTATTTTCCTCATAATTTGAGCATCTTGCTCAATTTTACATTCTCGAACGCTTTTTCTAGGGTGACAAATCCAGTGATCATGTCTTGATTTCTCTTTAGTCTTGCTTCCATTATCACCAACAACGTCAGAATTACCTATCTGGTGCCTTTACCTTTCGTAAAGCCAAACTGATCGTCACCTAACGCCTCCTCCATTTTAATTTCCGTTCTTCTGTAGATTATTCTTGTAAGCAACTTGGATGCACTAGCTGTTAAGCGGGTTGTGCAATAATTCTCGCACTTTTCGGATCTTGCAGTCTTCGGAATTGTGTGGCTGATGTTTTCCGAAACTTAGACGGTATATTGCCAAACTCACCCATTCTACACAACAGCGTTTATAGTCTTTTTGCTGCCCTTTTCCCCAATGATTTTAGAAATTCTGATAGAATGTCGTCTATCCCTTCTGCCTTATTTGATATTAAGTCCTCTAAAGCACTCTTAAATGCTGATTCTAATACTTTATACCCTATGTCTTCTATATGGAACCCTGTTTCTTCTTCTATCATTCTTTTCCTATTTCTTCACATTTTTCTTGTAGCTTCCCTGCACGTCATGAGTATTTCATTCCTCAGCGACATGTATTTCTGTATTCCTGAATATCTTTGTACTTTCTTCTTTCATTGATCAACTGAAATATTTCTTGTTTAACCAAAGTTTCGTCGCAGTTTGTTTTTCTTTTCAACTTCAGTGATTGCCCTTTTTAGAGATGTACATTCCTCATCAACTGTACTGCCTACTGGGCTATTCTTCATTGTTGTATCTACAGCCTTAGACAACTTCAAGCGTATCTTGTCATTCCTTAGTACTTCCATATCCCCCTTCTTTGCGTATTGATTCTTCCTGACTAATCTCTTAAACTTCAACCCAATATTGATCACTACTACATTGTTATACGATTCTATAATTGCTACTGTGTACGATGAAATTAATAAAATTGGATTACTTCAATTGTAAGTCATAACTAGTAACACAGAAATCATAACAAGATTTTGAAATAATAATTAGTATCGTCAAGACGTCGAGGAAAAAATGCCACGTTATTAAAGTTTTCACGGAGCACTCATTCATTTCATGCAAAACACCAGTGTTTGGGGGAAGACAGTTTGGGAAAACCTGCTCTAGTTGTTGGGTGGGCTTCCCAAGAGTAATTAGTGTTTAGTGTTTGCATACCATCTCCGACTGTTTGTTAAAATGACATGATATTTTATTACAGTCTATCAACAGGAACGCCAATCTCGATAGATCGTTCGCTGTAGATCCAGAAAACCGCTTTTCCGTTTGAAAAACGTATTAAACGATATCTTCTTCTTGTTCTTTATTGAACACACTCCAGACGTTTCGCTGAATAATTTTACCACTTACTGCATCTTTGGTTTTTCTTAGAACTCTCCTTTTCAGAGCATTACGTGCAACATGAAATCGCTTTGCTGGTGTATAAGACGGCGTCTTATCATTCTCTACCTCCTAAATAGAATTTTTTTTTTGCAGTAGGATCCCAAGTATATTCCTCTGATTTCCGGACATATTTTCCTGACATCGTGATGCCCTAATATCTGGATGACTACAAGCGTTGCAGCAGACCATTTTTAATCGGATTTTTTGTATTAAGCCAAACATAACATATCAGGGATGGTTTTAAATAACATAATTCATTCAAAATTGTCTTAAAGGGACTGAATTAAGGATGATGGCTTTATAAGGGAAAGGATTTAGAAATCAATCTGTGTATTACATGTGAAATATGGAAGAAACTAGCTCCCAATGGCGTAATCAGATTAAAAATGAACAGTCGGGGAAAGTGGCCACCTTTGTGTTAACGATTCGCAAATGAAACTATCCATCCGAAGGAAACAGCAAGGAACTACATCTGTAAACCGAAAAATGTTGTTTAAGAGGACATTGTATGTCCTATGCCACCAATGTTAAATTATCCATTTTTGTGACCCTTCATGTTGGAAACTTTTGAAGACACAAACTTACAATTTTCTGTAATTATTGAATGCACCTTTCTAGATAGACTGAACTGGAATTATTACTAAAATTGTATTGTGGGTATGTTATATTTTTTTCAAACACTCAATTTTTTGACAGAATTTTGTGAATAAATGGACATAAAACCAAATCAAATGAGGATATCTTACTTATTCCAGTTTCATATGTGTTGAATCTCACACTTGGCATACTGTGAAAAATCCATATCTCTACCATCAGTACTTTTTTAGAAAACGGGTCATTTATTGCAATAATTATAGTTAAGAGATATTGAGGCTTAAAACGTTTTTTATTACAAATTCTTATACAGACTTACCTTTTATCGTCTTTTATGCACTAGAATTGCCGTGGCCCATATTCTGTGTCTTCTTCAGTGTCAAAACAGCCCTGTGATTGCCTCCTCCTTTTCTTACTTGCTTCTTTTGTCATTTGCTGAGCATTTCATCCATCTCTGTGGTAGTGAGGCGGAGTACCCTCTTGTTTATATAAAATCTTTCATTTCCAAACACCTCTTTGATGACTGGTAAAATCAATGTTCATAACATATGAAAATACACCTCAGCAGTTACGGTTCCTTCAAAGAAGACTGGGCCAATGAAGTCTCTCAGTGACAGACCGCAGCACACATTAACACCCAGAAGATTAACATATTTGTCCACATGAAGGTGAGGATTGTTAGGAGCGCAGTACACGCATTTGTGGCGGTTCACAGTACCCTTCAGTTTGAACTGCACCTCGTCAGACCAGATAACCATCCCTACAAACCGTTTATCCTCGCTAACCATGCCTTGAAACAGCTCGTAGTACTGCACTCTTTGAGCTGTGTCGTCCTAGGCAGTAGTGGGACAAAATATGTGCTACCCTACTCTATGTATCCACGTTTTTATTTTGCATGCACTATTTACTTAAACAGTTAGAGGTAGTACCACCATCAAGTGCAGTTGCCATGAGATCCAGAGTCCAACTGACCTAGTACACAGTACTGCCACCAGAGGGCACTGTTGTCCATTCCGTGATGTAATCCAAGATGGTGGGGGAAATCATGGGAAACACTGTGGTCGCCATGGAGTCCTGAGTCCAACTGACCTAGTACACAGTGCCACCAGCAGAGGGCGCTGTCGTCCATTCCATGATGTAACCCAAGATGCCTGTCTGCAGGGGATAATGACTCACTCTGTGCTGGGCTGCTGGAGAGAGAATGGAGTGTACTTTATTTATGTTTGAAAAATTTATTTAGGGATGGATTTCAGACAGTATATTTACCACACTGATACAAAACACACGCTCAGACATGCTTGGGGTCACACCATACAGCCTACAGACCTCTAAACTACACCTAAATTACAGAAATAACGTTCTGCAGACACACAAACAACTCCTAAATTACCGAAATAATGTCAGTACACAACACACGGACATGCAAACTCCTCCTATATAATATGGTACACTGATGTGCAGACATGAAATCACCTCATAAACCGTCCAAATAACGCATAGTACAGCCTACAGACCTACTCGCAAAATAATGCAATAGACACGCAAACAACATACACATGCACCGCCCACTGCACACCTCTCCACTGAATAACACAGGAGACTACCACACATGCTCAGAGAAGTTGGGATGCACTGACATCCCCCGTGAAGTGACGTGGCCGTCAGCTGCCAAGCCACACACAGGGGCCCGTTTTGTCATTCAAGCATGAGGCAGCAGCATCCCTTTCATACTTGACACCTGAAAAATTCATCTCAAAATACGTGCTCACCTAGGCACCGTTGCTGACACAGCCGGATGGGAGTGAAGACCTATTTGCAGAGTGCAGAAGATCCAGGGGCGTGAGTGAGTCGATGCCACTGCGAGCTGCCACCGGACACAAGCCAGCTTGAGCCATTGCTCTCACGCAGCTGCTGCCTACAGCGAGCAGGTGAAAGTTGGCTCTACTTTCAGGTTTATAGTTAGAGTTCTGTGGGTGTTATATAATGATGTCACAGGACTCCAAGGCGCGCTCATGCCAATCCCATACACGAGACGCCTCTGGGCAGCATGTGTGTTTACCATTGCTGATGCAATACCTATGGATACTGATGTCACAGAAAAGCACAGGGTACATTGTTCCTAATGATCCTAACGGAACATGCGAGCTGTGTCTAGCCATGCACACATACCCAGTGTTGCTGACACATCATGTGAAATGCTCGTCCTGCTACCTATATACGTCTCAGAAACGTTAAATGTTCTCACCACTAAAAGCCTGTGCACACTCGCAAAAACACCATTAATCATAAAAGCATTCTTTTTGTTTGGAAAGAGAGCACTCTCTAAGCACAGACGGAGGGAAATCAGAACAATTATTCAAACAGAATTCGAAGCATTGTCTTTCAGAAGAGAAAAAAAAGGCCGCAATTTTTGGTATCCTACAGCTACAGGTCTGGAAATGTCCTAAAGCCACAGTGACGTGTGAGTGACGGCACCCCCACCAGAGATGGATGGTCTACTTCAACTTGTCTTTGAATACTTGCTTTCTCAGAACTTTCCATATATACCTTGCCTCCATCTTGTTCTAATCAGTTTGTAGATGCTCCTACATCACACCACAAAGGATGCCTTGTGAATGAATAGAACATTATGATTGTATTTTGTACAAATCACCTTATTTCACTGACAATTAAACTCTGCAAAGTGACCTACAGATCGTTAAATACAGAAAGACTCTTACTCAATCACACTGCTCTCCCACTGAGAACAGGAGCGTGAATGTTAGAGCGCGAAACAGTTCTCCAACCCAGCAGTATATCACTGTGTACCGTGGCTAAGTAGTAAACACACAATTCGTATCCTGAGCAATACAAAATCAGGATTTTTAAATCATTCGTACATTTACTGCAAAGGAGACAGCCCTGTAAACACTCCTTGCAGCATAGATATTTCCCTGCAAGGTCGGCAGTCATCCACCCCCAGCAGGTGACCAGAGCACCCTCAGCGGACTGAAGTCACTCTCAGAACTGTTCTACAAATTTGGGCTCATTCCCCTCAGCACAACCGAGTTACTCTTTCTGGTGTGGACCTGCTTGCTTGCTTGCTTATCTGCACCCATGTCCAGACTCTGGGATTACAAGAACACGTGCATTTTCGCAAGGTTTGCCATTATATTATACAATTTTCGCGGGACTTCTCGATATCAAGCACACAGCAGTACCCTACCGATCGCTTGTGCAACATAATTCCGAAGATATATACTGGAATGTATTTCTCTACAAACCCAAAACTCTAGCTAGGTGGGGCGTGCTGTAAAACACTGACTAACTAGAAACTTGTCACGTCTGTGAAGACATTTACGCGGAAACTCGAAAAAAAATAGAGAAAACTGGTATTTCCATTCTCCAGTACCGATGTCAGTGATATAGCAGACTCCAAATCATCCCTATAATTTACAAGGTCAACTAAGGTGTTTTTCATGTCTAGAGAACTGGCAAATGTGTCTTCCACATGCTAGATGCACACACCACAATCGATCCTTTCTCAACTAAATGAAGGTGTGAAATGTGCAGAAGCAGTGAACTGAACAACTGACATGGACGGGAGTAACGGTCCAACACGACACACTTCCATATTCAATCTTCTCAAATTTCCACTCGATCATGAATGCTATCCAACACATACTAAGTATTAGTTTGCTATTTGGTCGTCTAGACGACAATACGGTTAAGTCATCTACATTCCTAACATTCCTACACTCCAACAGGCCTCTCCATTTGGATAGCTCCTACAGTTAACAGGCAACGTGAATCATCATCAGGTCACAGGTGATGCACGCTGAGCACGCTCAGGTAGAACCATTATCCTGAGAAATCGGTTACATATATATTTTATCTCTGTACTTACAACTAAATGTTACAATCATGGTCTCAGTTGAACGACATTTGACAGTGTGTTAAGTATGGGAGTGTAGTGTTCCACAGTACGAAAAAAGTCAGCGTTCTGGAAGTCAGACCTCAATCATTAGAAAAAGGAAAGTAAATGTTCCAGAGAATAAATTCATACAAAAGAAAAGAAAACTGCTTGTCTTTTGCACAGGAGGTAGAATTTCAGAATAGCCAACACAGCTGGAGGCAGGATTCAAAATTTCTCCTAATTAGAAGTAAATAAATTAGGAAAGGGTCGAACTTCAAGCACCTTGCAGGAGTAATGTACTAAAATGGATTAGTAAGATATGTGACTGATAATCTAATCATAAAAATAAGCCTTTATTTGGGGACGGCTAGGAACGTCTGAAGCGTAACATGCATGTCTACAAACATCAAACCAGACGACAGTAAAACACTGAATGAACTGCTTAAGTTTATGTGAATGCCTGACAGCAAATTATGCAATAAGTAAATTAGTCAATGAAGGAGAATGGATAAAGAATTACAAAAAAAAACTGTGGTATAACGACCTTCTGCAACAAATAGTGAATACGAGACTTATTAATACAACAGCAAAATTTACTCAATAATGTTAGATGAACTCCAACAGTTTTAAAAGCCTAGAAAATCGTAAAACCCAGGTGGAATTAGTACCTAAATTGTAAAGTATGGAGGGACACTGTGTGAATTATGAGTTGTGTTTATTCAATGGACACTAGTGAAGTCATAAATTACCTGCTAATTGGAAGACTGCAGAGGTAATTTTTATTTTCAGAGCAGGATTAAGAAACATATGTGACAGTTTGCAGAGGTATTAAATTTTTAATTCAGTCTATAAATTTTACTGAAAAATATTTAATAGTCGCTGATGAGCAATAGTTGTATCCCAGGGAGAAGACCAAACTGGATTGAGGAGAGGACGCTTTCCAAACGATTTCATATTCATTGTTTTAATAAATTTAGGTAAACGACATGAAATCACCCTAGAAACACATTTGCTTGTATTTACTTTGAGAATGATTTTCACTTACATTGGTAACAGGCTATGGACAATAACAGAAGACATACATGAAGCCCTCAAAATATGCATAACCGCAAGCAGATCAAAAACAGAACAGATAATAGTAAATCAAGGCGTCATTCAACGATGGAGCTTGTCACCGACAAATATTTATTATCAGGATCTCATAAGGAAATAACGGAATGAGGTACATGAAATTATACTACTGAGAGAAGCTAATCGCTATATTGTATGCAAACGATGTAATCCTTACACAGAACCACTCAAATTTACTGCGTGTCGTTATTTACACTACGTGACCTAAGAATCCAATGCTACAAACTGAAAATATCCATCGCTCAAACTTCAGTTATTGCTCACTAGTCATCATAAAGGATGACAGAGAGTGTATTGGGTGATCGATTGAGATGGAGCTGTAACGAGGTACGATTTAATGGTAGACTGACGATGCATTCTAGGGAGGGGGAAGTTGCTGTAGATCAGTTTTTCCACTGTTCTGCCAGGTTGCATCACTCGTGTGACATAACCTGCGTTCATCTCGTATATTGCCACGTGTTCTTTATATGATTTAAAGCACTGTCTACTTGCGATCATTAACGGTTGACCTGTTGGTCATCAGAGGACTTGAAACATGACACATTCCTCTAAATGAACTATGATTTATGCGATGTAGTCCATTCCGCCTGTCGCATGTTAAATGCAAAATCGATACTTCAGTTTCATAACTAAGTTAGCGATAGATGTTTGTGAGACACAGCAATCCCCTGCGTATACATCTGCTTGACAGATATGATTTACAGAGTTATTGGCGGAATGCCTTGCAATTTTCACATGTCGGACGCTGCTGCTATATGTTTATCTGTTTCCTTGTAAGAGGTATTCCCCGTTACTAACAATAATTTTATATCGGACTGATGCAGGCATAGTATAATTTCTGATGCGTGATCGGATGTGAACAGTGGACGCAATACATCTCTGGAAAGCTATTTTGTGCTCGTATCACACACAGCCAATGTTTTAAGAAAGTAGTTTTTTCGTTTTACTGTTTGATAACATAGTTTATTGTAGAGAGACTGAGAAGAGGGATGTATGTCATACGCTTGAAATATATTTCTTACATTGGAATATTAACAGCGCCCCATTCCATGTTACTGATAGGTCGGGAAAGCAAACGATCTAACATTAAGCCCATTTAAGTGCGGAAAGTTGTAGCCTTAGGAGTGCATGTGCTTATGTTCTGTCTTACCAATACCTTCCAGGTACAGATCCTTGACTGTGGGATAATACTTTAAAATTGATAGCTTGGTTGATTTACGTAAAAATGCCTCGAAATCCATCCATCAGGAGTACCATCACGCATAAAGTCACCGGTTTCTTGATCATCTTCACCGTCTGCTGTTACATCAAAACACTTTCAAATCTGTTACTATACATCGATATGGGGTGCTAACCTCCTCAACATAGGCACATCTCGAAAAGTCTTGCGCACTTGGATGGGTGAGGACTCGGCAAGCTCCATTCATTCACGAGACGTGGAATGAAGCGGTCCACTTCTGGCCTACTGCAGATTAAATTGGTAATGGAGATGCAGGGCTGGTTAGTCACTAGCAAGGTGAGGGGGGTCTTTCAGTCTCAAATGTTACCCTAAGACTGCGAGAATGCTCTGTGACTCCTATCAGCATAGAGATAGATGGTAAATGAAGAACTATGTTCGAAGTGTTAGAAATATATAGAGTGCTGTCTGATATACTTTGACGATGTATGTGTTCAAGAATTAACAATGCACAATCATCTATCCACATTCGCAATGATACTTGCAAAGTTGGGGGGAAAGGGTGGTTTAGCTATGATACATGCTGTCACATGATTGGTCGGTGTTGAAATTACCGTAAAATTGTTAAAATTATTCGAACAATCAACTGTAAAGCTTATTATTCAGTACATTGGGGGTGTCTTTTCCATCTCATCCATCCACTGGTAAGCTGTTGGTTACCACATAATGATTGACTGACACCGCTTTTTTGAGTTGGAGAAAGAGTTTTGGCAGAGGCACAACACCTTCTTGGGATGGATAGCACCGAAACAGTGGTCGCGTACATGACTACAATATTAGGAATCAGTCGAAACGGAAAGTGGAGTCATCAGCTATTTCGTCACTGTGGCTGACAAGTTTAAATGTAGAGGTCGTCCATCACTTTCGGACAGCAGTTTGGAAACTCTCCACAACGCCACCAAACTCATCCAGTTTCCTTATGTTCCAACTGTCTTTTATTTAAAATAATCCAGTGTATGGCATGTTATGATACGCACAGTAACAACATGATTTACACCATGCAATGTCCAGCTTTCTGTGAGAGGCAATGGCTCAGAACTTGTTAATGTCAGTTTAGAATCTGACACAGACCTTGAAGTTGTGGTGGGAAAACAAAATAAGTGGCAGTGTACAAAGCGTGTTACAGCAGAAAAAACAATGTTTCAAACAACGACACAGGGTCATAGGGCGTGTCTCTTGTGACTTACAGTATAGCCTATTGGATATGGTCATCCTCCTACAGTATAGGTGATGAAACTTTTAAACTGGTCTGTGCAGTGGATCAATACTTGTATATTTAATCGGATTGTCACATGTGCTCGAAGCCGGCATGCATGTGGTATTTGTTTTCGATGTATAGGAGAAGAGAGATATGGTAAAAAGCTTATCGAGTTCTCTATTGGATGAAGTTAGTGGAGCTTTTATAGTTAGTAATTTTTCTCTGATGGATGGAACAGAACAACGATGATAGAATGTTGGGGTGATAGATGTGAATGGGCCCTGAGTGATGTGGATCTGTAGTACCTATTTGTAGTTTGGAGAAGCACCACAATGCAGTAGCAGAATGCATATCCTCCCCCCAGTTCCCATACTGTCTTTTATACTACCTCATGTTGCAGGATCAGGCTTCAATTCTGTCGAATGGTGAAAACCCAGTTCTGTCGCAATAACTCAGCTTCGCCTGTTTCTACACAGGTTGCAGAAGATGGTAGATATAGCTTTCTCCGACTTCTACTCAGTTCCGACTTACGTTGGAACAATCACATGAGCTAAACTGCAGGGACAGTAGTGCAGAATCTGAGGTGTAGTTGCAAGATGCATAGGGTCTACCTAAAACCATGTTGAAATTTTACTGTAGCAGATAGGTTCAAGAAGGGTGGCTCGTTTCGAGATATGAGAGTGGCAGAAATATGAATCACTAGTGACTGTAATCATTAGAGGACTTCTCCATAGGATCCAACGAAGGTGTGTGGTTTAATGGATAGACCTGATTCGAAATCATAGACATCATTTCTAGCAGATAGCGTAACACTAGAGATCTGAAAAGCTGGTGTACATTTCTTATTACCTCAATCAGCACACAATCTACTTCTGTTTGTGATCCTTCTCAGTCAGTCATCGCCTATAACTCAGTGGATATATCGCAGAACCTCTGATGTGGTATCAAGACAGAATACGTTACAAATACTGGAGAAATATCTAGTAGCAGCGGCGTGAGGGGATGGCAAACAACGGTTTGATACCACGTTCTTTAGCCGAATCACTTTCAAAATTCAGCGATTTTATGACGAGGTTGCATCATGGGCTATGTGTAGCCAGACTACTGGTCTGATAATATACACTCCTATGATCACCATCTCGATATATGTCTGGAAAAACCACGTGATTCGTAGGTAATGCCATAAGTGGATTTACAAAGCTGGTATAGCATTTAACATGGGTACTTGTGTGCACATGTAGAACCAATACCGCCTGTGACAATAACACACAGTAGTTGTTGGGATCGGGTTTTTTAACATCTGGCAGTTTGTAAGACGATTAAACCTCTCTTTCTAAGACACAGTGGTAGCACTCGCAAGGTAATCTTATGAGACATGTCCACCCATCATTGATTTTCAGTCAGTATTATTTTGTACCTACAGCGATCAGTTATGGACAAAGTATTATACTTAGTAGTAGGGGTGCATGATGGATTGACCTTGAGCATCAAACAACTGCAAAGGAATGTATGGGTTTGACATGGAATACTGTGACAGCAAAGGGAAAAGTATGTCAAGTCATAAAAATGGTATTGATATATCTATTTCCAGAGCCACAGGCGTCAACAGGGTGTATTTCCCATATTTAACTCACTGTCAAATGTCGTTCAACTGAGACCATGATTGTAACATTTAGTTGTAAGTACAGAGATAAAATATATATGTAACCGATTTCATAGGATAATGGTTCTACCTGAGCGTGATCAGCGTGTATCACCTGTGACCTGAAGATGACTCACGTTGCCTGTTAACTGTAGGAGCTATCCAAATGGAGAGGCCTGTTGGAGTGTAGGAATGTTAGGAATGTAGATGACTTAACCGTATTGTCGTGTAGACGACCAAATAGCAAACTAATACTTAGTATGTGTTGGATAGCATTCATGATCGAGTGGAAATTTGAGAAGATTGAATATGGAAGTGTGTTGTGTTGGACCGTTACTCCTGCCCATGTCAGATGTTCAGTTAACTGTTTCTGCACAGTTCACACCTTCATTTAGTTGAGAAAGGATCGATTGTGGTGTGTGCATCTGGCATGTGGAAGACACATTTGCCAGTTCTCCAGACATGAAAAACACCTTAGTTGACCTTGTAAATTATAGGGATGATTTGGAGTCTGCTATATCACTGACATCGGTACTGGAGAATGGAAATACCAATTTTCTCTAATTTTTTCGAGTTTCCGCGTAAATGTCTTCACAGGAGTGACAAGTTTCTAGTTAGTCAGTGTTTTACAGCACGCCCCACCTAGCTAGAGTTTTGGGTTTGTAGAGAAATACTTTCCAGTATATATCTTCGGAATTATGTTGCACAAGCGATCGGTAGGGTACTGCTGTGTGCTTGATATCGAGAAGTCCCGCGAAAATGGTATAATATTATGGCAAACCTTGCGAAAATGCATGTGTTCTTGTAATCCCAGAGTCTGGACATGGGTGTAGAAAAGCAAGCAAGCAAGCAGGTCCACACCAGAAAGAGTAACTCGTTTGTGCTGAGGGGAATGAGCCCAAATTTGTAGAACAGTTCTGAGAGCGACTTCAGTCCGCTGAGGGTGCTCTGGTCACCTGCTGGGGTGGATGACTGCCGACCTTGCAGGGAAATATCTATGCTGCGAGGAGTGTTTACAGGGCTGTCTCCTTTGCAGTAAATGTACGAATGATTTAAAAATCCTGATTTTGTATTGCTCAGGATACGAATTGTGTGTTTGCTACATAGCCATGGTATACAGTGATATACTGCTGGATTGGAGAACTGTTTCGCGCTCTAACATTCACGCTCCTGTTCTCAGTGGGAGAGCAGTGTAATTGAGTAAGTGTCTTTCTGTATTTAACGATCTGTAGGTCACTTTGCAGAGTTTAATTGTCAGTGCAATAAGGTGATTTGTACAAAATAGAATCATAATGCTCTATTCATTCACAAGGCATCCTTTGTGGTGTGATGTAGGAGCATCTACAAACTGATTAGAACAAGATGGCGGCAAGGTATATATGGAAAGTTCTGAGAAAGCAAGTATTCAAAGACAAGTTGAAGTAGACCATCCATCTCTGGTGGGGGTGCCGTCACTCACATGTCACTGTGGCTTTAGGACATTTCCAGACCTGTAGCTGTAGGATACCAAAAATTCCGGCCATTTTTTTCTCTTCTGAAAGACAATGCTTCGAATTCTGTTTGCATAATTGTTCTGATTTCCCTCCGTCTGTGCTTAGAGAGTGCTCTCTTTCCAAACAAAAAGAATGCTTTTATGATTAATGGTGTTTTTGCGAGTGTGCACAGGCTTTTAGTGGTGAGAACATTTAACGTTTCTGAGACGTATATTGGTAGCAGGACGAACATTTCACATGATGTGTCAGCCACACTGGGTATGTGTGCATGGCTAGACACAGCTCGCATGTTCCGTTAGCATCATTAGGAACAATGTACCCTGTGCTTTTCTGTGACATCAGTATCCATAGGTATTGCATCAGCAATGGTAAACACACATGCTGTCCAGAGGCTTCTCGTGTATGGGATTGGCATGAGCGCGCCTTGGAGTCCTGTGACATCATTATATAACACCCAAAGAACTCTAACTATAAACCTGAAAGTAGAGCCAACTTTCACCTGCTCGCTGTAGGCAGCAGCTGCGTGAGAGCAATGGCTCAAGCTGGCTTGTGTTCGGTGGCAGCTCGCCGTGGCATCGACTCACTCGCGCCCTTGGATCTTCTGCACTCTGCAAATAGGTCTTCACTCCCATCCGGCTGTGTCAGCAATGGTGCCTAGGTGAGCACGTATTTTGAGATGAATTTTTCAGGTGTCAAGTATGAAAGGCATGCTGCTGCCTCATGCTTGAATGACAAAACGGGCCCCTGTGTGTGGCTTGGCAGCTGACGGCCACGTCACTTCACAGGGGATGTCAGTGCATCCCAACTTCTCTGAGCATGTGTGGTAGTCTCCTGTGTTGTTCAGTGGAGAGGTGTGCAGTGGGCGGTGCATGTGTATGTTGTTTGCGTGACTGTTGCATTATTTTGCGAGCAGGTCTGTAGGCTGTACTACGCGATATTTGGACGGTTTATGATGTGATTTCATGTCTGCACATCAGTGTACCGTATTATATAGGAGGAGTTTGCATGTCCGTGTGTTGTGTACTGATATTATTTCGGTAATTTAGGAGTTGTTTGTGGGTCTGCAGAACGCTATGTCGGTAATTTAGGTGTAGTTTAGAGGTCTGTAGGCTGTGTGGCGTGACCACAAGCATGTCTGAGCGTGTGTTCTGTATCATTGTGGTAAATATACTGTCTGAAATGCATCCCTAAATAAATTGTTCAAAAATAAATAAAGTACACTCCATTCTCTCTCCAGCAGCGCAGCACAGAGGGAGTCATTATCCCCTGCAGACAGGCATCTTGGGTTATATCATGGAATGGACGACAGCGCCCTCTGCTGGTGGTACTGTATACTAGGTCAGCTGGACTCAGGACTCCATGGCGACCACAGTGTTCCCCATGATTTCCCCCACCATCTTGGATTACATCACGGAATGGACAACAGTGCCCTCTGGTGGCAGCACTGTGTACTAGGGCAGTTGGACTCTGGATCTCATGGCAACTGCACTTGATGGTGGTACTACCTCTAACTGTTTAAATAAATAGTGCATGCAAAATAAAAACGTGGATACATAGAGTAGGGTAGCACATACTTTGTCCCACTACTACCTAGGACGACACAGCTCAAAGAGTGCAGTACTGCGAGCTGTTTCAAGGCATGATTAGCAAGGATAAACGGTTTGTAGGGATGGTTATCTGGTCTGAAGAGGTGCAGTTCAAACTGTGAACCGCCACAAATGCGTGTACTGCGCTCCTAACAATCCTCACCTTCACGTGGACAAATATGTTAATCTTCTGGGTGTTAATGTGTGCTGCGGTCTGTCACTGAGAGACTTGACTGACCCAGTACTCTTTGAAGGAACCGTAACTGCTGAGGTGCATTTTCATATGTTATGAACATCGATTTTACCAGCCATCAAAGAGGTGTTTGGAAATGAAAGATTTTATATAAGCAAGAGGGTACTCCGCCTCACTACCCCGGAGATGGATGAAATGCTCAGCAAATGACAAAAGAAGCAAGTAAGAAAAGAAGGAGGCAATCACAGGGCTGTTTTGACACTGAAGAAGACACAGAATATGGGCCACGGCAATTCTAGTGCATAAAAGACGAAAAAATGTAAGTCTGTATAAGAATTTGTAATAAAAAACGTTTTAAGCCTCAATATCTCTTAACTACATTTTTTGCAATAAATGACCCATTTTCTAAAAAAGTACTGATGGTAGAGATATGAATTTTTCACAGCATGCCAAGTGTGAAATTCAACACATATGAAACTGGAATAAGTAAGATATCCTCAGTTGATTTGGTTTTATATCCATCTATTTACAAAATTCTGTCAAAAAATTGAGTGTATGAAAAAAAAGATAACATACCCACAATACAATTTTAGTAATAATTCCAGTTCAGTCTATCTAGAAAGTTGCATTCAATAATTACAGAAATTTGTAAGTTTGTGTCTTCAAAAGTTTCCAACATGAAGGGTTACAAATATGGATAATTTAACATTGGCGGCATAGGACACACAATGTCCTCTTAAACAACATTTTTCGGTTTACAGATGTAGTTCCTTGCTGTTTCTTTCGGATGGATAGTTTCATTTGAGAATCGTTAACACAAAGGTGGCCACTTTCCCCGACTGTTCATTTTTAATCTGATTACGCCATTGGGAGCTAGTTTCTTCCATATTTCACATATAGTACACAGATTGATTTCTAAATCCTTTTTCTTATAAAGCCATCATCCTTAATTCAGTCCCTTTAAGACAATTTTGAATGAATTATGTTATTTAAAACCATCCCTGATATGTTATGTTTGGCCTAATACAAAAAATCATATTAAAAATGGTCTGCTGCAACGCTTGTAGTCATCCAGATATTAGGGCATCACGATGGCAGGAAAATATGTCCAGAAATCAGAGGAATATACTTGGGATCCTACTGCAATAAATAATTCTATTTAGGAGGTAGAGAATGATAAGGCGCCGTCTTATACAGCAGCAAAGCGATTTCATGTTGCACGTAATGCTCAGAAATGGAGAGTTCTATGAAAAACCAAAGATGCAGTAAGTGGTAAAATTATTCAGCGAAACATCTGGAGTGTGTTCAATAAAGAACAAGAAGAAGATATCGTTTAATACGTTTTTCAAACGGAAAAGCGGTTTTCTGGATCTACAGCGAACGATCTATCGAGATTGGTGTTCCTGTTGATAGACTGGAATAAAATATCGTGTCATTTTAACAAACAGTCGGAGATGGTATGCAAAGACTAAACACTAATTACTCTTAGGAAGCCCACCCAATAACTAGAGCAGGGTTTCCCAAACTGTCTTCCCCCGAACACTGATGTTTTGCATGAAATGAATGAGTGCTCCGTGAAAACTTTAATAACGTGGCATTTTTTCCTCGACGTCTTGACGATGCTAATTATTATTTCAAAATCTTGTTATGATTTCTGTGTTACTAGTTATGACTTACAATTGAAGTAATCCAATTTTATTAATCTTCAACGTACACAGTAGCAAATATAGAATCGTATAACGATGTAGTAGTGATCAATATTGGGTTGAAGGTTAAGAGATTAGTCAGGAAGAATCAATACGCAAAGAAGGGGGATACAGAAGTACTAAGGAATGACAAGATACGCTTGAAGTTCTCTAAGGCTGTAGATACAACAATGAAGAATAGCCCAGTAGGCAGCACAGTTGATGAGGAATGTACATCTCTAAAAAGGGCAATCACTGAAGTTGAAAAGAAAAACAAACTGCGACGAAACTTTGGTTAAAACAAGAAATATTTCAGTTGATCAATGAAAGAAGAAAGTAGAAAGATATTCAGGATATTCAGGAATACAGAAATACATGTCGCTGAGGAATGAAATACCCATGACGTGCAGGGAAATTACAAGAAAAATGTGAAGAAATAGGAAAAGAATGTTTGTCGGAAGGACTGACTCAGCGTACAGGAAAGTCAAAACAGTATTCGCTGATATTAAAAGCAAGGGTGGGAAGATTAAATGCAGAGCAGAGAGAGGATAGGTGGAAAGAGTATATTGAAGGCCTTTGGGAGGGGCACGATTTGTCTGATGTGATATATAGAAGATATATAAAAGACATAGGGTATAAAGTATTAGTATCTGCATTTAAGAGTGATTTAGAGGACTTAATATCAAATAAGGCAGAAGGGATAGACGACATTCTATCAGAATTTCTAAAATCATTGGGGAAAAGGGCAACAAAAAGACTATAAACGCTGTTGTGTACAATGGGTGACTTTGGCGATATACCGTCTAAGTTTCGGAAAACATCAGCCACACAATTCCGAAGAGTGCAAGATCCGAAAAGTGCGAGAATTATTGCACAACCCGCTTAACAGCTAGTGCATCCAAGTTGCTTACAAGAATAATCTACGGAAGAACGGAAATTAAAATTGAGGATGCGTTAGGTGACGATCAGTTTGGCTTTAGGAAAGGTAAAGGCACCAGAGAGGTAATTCTGACGTTGTGTGTGATAATGGAAGCAAGACTAAAGAGATATCAAGACATGATCATTGGATTTGTCGACCTAGAAAAAGCGTTCGAGAATGTAAAATTGAGCAAGATGCTCAAATTATGAGGAAAATAGGGGCAAGATATAGGAAGAGACGGCTAATATACAATATGTACTTGACCCAAGTGGGAATAAAAAGAGTGGATAACCAAGAAAGAAGTGCTCGGATTAAAAAGGGTGTAAGAGAGGGATGTAGTCTTTCGCACTTACTGTTCATTCTGTACACCGAGGAAGTAATGATCGAAATAAAAGAAAGGCCCAGGAGTGGAATTAAAATTGAAGGTGGAAGTACATCAATAATGTGATTAGCTGATGACATTGCTATTCTGAGTGAAAGTGAAAAAGAATTACTTGATCTGCTGAATGGAATGAACAGTCTTATGATTACAGAAAATGGATTGAAAGTAAATTGAAGAAAGAAGTAGCACAAATGAGAACAGCGGGAAACTTAATACCAGGATCGACCGTCACGAAGTAGATGAAGTTAAGGCATTCTGCTACCTAGGCAGCAAAATAACCAGTGACATACGGAGCAAGGAGGACATCAAAAGGAGACTTGAACTGGCAAAAAAGGCATTCCTAGCGAAGAAAAGTCTGCTAATATCAAACATAGGCCTTAATATGAAGAAGAAATTTCTGGGAATGTAAGTTTGGGACACAGAATCGAAGCTTTTGACATGCCGTGTTACTGACGAATGTTGAAAATTAGTTGGACTGATAAGCTAAGCAATGGGGAGGTTCTGCGCAGAATTGGAGAGGAAAGGAATAAGTAGGAAATACTGACAAGGAGAAGGGGCAGGGTGATAGGACGTCTGTTAAGATAAGAGGGAATGACTTCATGGTACTGTGGGACTGGAGGTAACTGTAGAGGGCAAAAACTGTAGAGGAAGACAGAGATTCGAATACATCCAGCAACTAATTGAGGACGTAAGTTGCAAGCTCTAATCTGGGATGAAGAGGTTGGCACAGGAGAGGAATTCGTATGGGCCGCATTAAACCAGCCCGAAGACTGATGTTTAAAAAAAAAAAATAACTGCAAAATAAGCAAGATGGTCCATCAGAGTATCAGGATTCTCAGAGTGTTCCGTCAGATGAAAAGTTTGGGAACCGCTGTGCTGGAGGACAACCTTTTAACAAAGACAATGTAGACCCGTTTTGTGATATCTTTAAAATAGTGCAACAAAATCAGTTCCTTCCTGCTCATCACATTTATAATATGCATAAAACCTTTCACCGATCAATTCAACGGTTTCAAAGCGTTTGTCTTAAACAAAGACGGCAAGCCGGTGGCGTTACTTCCATAAATAATAGACTTGCTGTACACTTTCGGAGTACGTGTGTCCACACTGGCCACTTAACGCTTTAGGTCGAGAAAAGTGGCCATTCTGAGAGGTTCCATAAAAATGTATGAGTATACATAATTATATATTTTACTTGTAAATATTCTATATGATAACTAATAGTATGCAGATTCAAAAAATATAAACCACAAACTTCTGTCAATATCACTGTAAGATGAAAGTTCTATTTCTGATAGACTACCACTTTACCGAACCTTCCGCTATTATTACTACTAACGATTTTATTATTAGTTCCAATAACACCTCAGTTTTCTCATTAATGTATTTGTCTGCCCCATTGTTTATGGATGGCTTGGTTTTGCTTCAGTAACTTTATTCCTTTTTGCTAAACAATTATGAACTGTAGGTGTAATTTCTTGGATGTTAAGGTCTCCAAACTAAGATTTTATCCGCTGCATATGTATGAAAATGTAATTATATACTAATAATATCCCGGAGACAATATGGAGGTACTTTAGAAAATATAATGTAACTTCAACATTTTACTATCTGCAGATACAATCAACACGTCTGTTTTCAATGTGTTCGCGTAATGTATCATCTCACATGTGCATGAAACAGGAAAACCTTACCACTTTCTCATCATACCACTTGAATCGCAATTGTATTATCATTTCCAGTTTAAACTGCTGTCGTTGTTAATACACTACAGAAAACAGACTACAAGTTTAGTTTAGTCAAGGTATTTCCTTAAAGATTTTTCTGTAAAGTTTTGTGAGATCATTCCCAGAGCTCCAGTTCTGGTTGTCAATATATCCTACATTGGCGTTCTCTCTGATACATTTGACTTCCGGCTTGGAAGACTCCAGTACTTCTGCTTCGTTCCAAAGAGTGAAATATCTTGTTTTGTCTCTGGAAGCTTCTCATTAAAAGACTCCAGCACAAATGACATCAAAACAGACATAATCAGGGTCACGGCCGCAAGTATGGCGAAAGCGATATGCATTCCAGCAGTCTTACCCTATAGACAGAAAAAATATCTGTTTCATATATTGTCTTCTAAATACAATCTATATTTTGATGGTATTTTATTCTGTGACAACAGTGGTATAAATATATAACACAATCACATGCGCGCATTGTGGGACTGTGGTTATAGTGAATCAGGAACTCCATGCATGTCGAATAAATCAATAAATGATTTTGTGTGATTATCACATGATACGATTGTTACAGTTTTACCAGTTCCATAACAGTACGTAAAGTTGTTCACTTTTATGGGCTACCTCACCATCAACTGAACAATAACGTGATAAGAACAACAAACATAGTTTGCGTCGATTTCACGGAAGCACAGTGTAATGTTAATAAATCTAAGACAGACACATAACGAAGATGAAGCCAAAGATAACAGCTGTGACAGACATTCTAAATAATCAAATGAATGTAACTAGAAATAAAATTATTAATAACATTTGAAATCATAATGTAGAAGCATCATGTGATTCTCTGAATCATGCAAAATTAATGGGATTAATGGAATAGGCAGAAGCAGAAAAATAAGAGGAATGTGACTGAAGTGGAATGGTCCAAATATTACAAAGGAAATGTTGAGAAATCCGTGGAAGGTCTCAGGAAAAGAAAACCACGTGTAGTGTCAACATGCTGTGTGTAACGCCAAAGAGTTTAGAAGACTGTGTCTACAAACCAAATATATGGTGCACGATACTTACCAGAAGGTTTTCTCAAGATAGTAAGGTCATCAGCTCTTCAGGAAAGCTGATCCAGTTGCTGTAGAGACCTTTGTAAGCCTTATAAAGGAACAAGAGTGGCAAGATGTTTATAGCGCTGATACAGTAGACGATAAATATAATGCTTTTCTCAACACTTTTCTCATGCTCTTTGAAAGTTGCTTTCCGTTAGAACGTTTAAAACAGGGTACTAGCACAAACAGGCAGCCTGCGTGGCTGACTAGAGGGATAAGAATATCTTGTAGATCAAAGCGGCAATTATATCAAAACGTTAGAAACAGTCAAAATCTAAATGCAGCAGCCCATTACAAACAGTATTGTAAGGTGCTTCAAAATGTTATTAGGAAGGCAAAAAGTATGTGGTATGCAGATAGAATAGCTAAGTCTCAGGATAAAATTAAAACCATATGGTCAGTCGTAAAGGAAGTTGCTGATCTGCAGAGACAGGTCGAGGATATAGAATCAGAGCGTAGTGGGAATGTCCGTGTTACTGATAAGTCGCATATATGTACAGTATTTAATAATCACTTTCTGAATACAGCAGGTGAACTAAATAGAAACCTAGTCCCAACAGGGAATCATATAGCGCTCCTAGAAAAAAGTGTTCCGAGACTTACCTGAAATGCTCCTCCATGATACTGACAAGAGGGAGATTGAGTTAATAATTAAATCACTAAAGACAAAGAACTCTCATGGATATGACGGGGTATCTAGCAGAATACTGAAGTATTGTTCTATGTATGTTAGCCCAGTTCTCAGCCATATCTGTAACTTTTCCTTTAGGAGTGGTCGGTTTCCTGACCAATTAAAGTACTCGGTAGTGAAGCCACTTTATAAAAAGGGAGACATTGATAATGTTGACAATTTTAGACCTATTTCTATGCCATCGGTGTTTGCTAAAGTTATCGAGAAGGTTGTATATACAAGGTTACTGGAGCATTTAAATTCACATAATTTGCTGTCGAATGTTCAGTTTGGTTTTAAAAATGGTTTAACAACTGAAAATGCTATATTCTCTTTTCTCTGTGAGGTTTTGGACGGATTAAATAAAAGGTTGCGAACGCTAGGTGTTTTCTTTGATTTAACGAAGGCTTTTGACTGTGTTGACCACAAAATATTACTGCAGAAGTTGGACCATTGTGGTGTAAGGGGAGTAGCTTACAATTGGTTCGCCTCTTACTTTAAGAACAGAAAGCAGAGGGTAATTCTCCGCAATATTGAGAGTGGTAGTGATGTTCAGTCCCAATGGGGCACTGTTAAGTGGGGCGTTCCCCAAGTGTCGGTGCTGGGGCCACTGATGTTTCTTATTTATATAAATGATATGCCTTCTAGTATTACAGGTGATTCAAAAATATTACTGTTTGCTGATGACATCAGCTTGATAGTGAAGGATCTTGCGTGTAATATTGAAACAGTAGCAAATAATGTAGTTCATGAAATAAGTTCGTGGCTTGTGGGAAATAATTTGATGCTAAATCACAGTAAGACTCAGTTTTTACAGTTTCTAACTCACAATTCAACAAGAACCGATATTTTGATCAGACAGAATAGGCATATTATAAGCGAGACTGAACAGTTCAAGTTCCTAGGCGTTCGGATAGATAGTAAGCTGTTGTGGAAAGCCCATGTCCAGGATCTTGTTCAGAAGCTAAATGCTGCTTTATTTACCATTAGAACAGTATCTGAAATAAGTGACACTTCAGCACGAAAAGTAGTCTACTTCCACATTTTCATACGCTTATGTCGTATGGTATTATTTTTTGGGGTAATTCTTTTGATTCAAAAAGGGTATTTTTGGCTCAAAAACGGGCTGTTCGAGCTATATGTGGTGTACGTTCGAGAACCTCTTGTCGACCCCTATTCAAAAATCTGGGAATTCTGACATTGCCCTCACAGTATATATTTTCTTTAATGTCGTTTGTTGTTAGCAATATTAGCCTATTCCCAAGAGTTAGCAGCTTTCACTCAGTTAATACTAGGCAGAAATCAAATCTGCGTGTAGAATGCACTTCCGTAACTCTTGTGCAGAAAGGAGTGCAGTATTCTGCTGCATCCATTTTCAAGAAGCTACCACAAGAACTCAAAAATCTTAGCAGTTGCCCAAACACTTTTAAGTCTAAACTGAAGAGTTTCCTCATGGCTCACTCCTTCTATTCTGTCGAGGAGCTCCTGGAAGAGCTAAAAAATTAAGCAAATTCCAGTGTTAAATTGTTGATTTTCTTCATTTAAACTTGTGACTTGTCACCTGAATATGTTTTCTTATATTTCATTTTATCTGTTTCTCATATCGTGTTGTAATTTCATGTATTGACTCGTTCAATGACCATAGAGACTTCTCCTTAATTTGGTCCCACGGAACAGTAAATACATAAATAAAAAAATAAATAAAAAACCAAAGAAGCATAGTGAAAAACTGTACAAATATTACAGAACTATTAGTGATACATCTGTCACCTCCAAAACATCTAATTCAATAATAATACGAAAATTAGAGAAGAAAGAATAACCTGTCAGAGTAATATTTTGAAAATAGGATACAAAAGGGCATGAGACGGCACTGTGTAAGTCAGTACGCAGATGAAAAGTTTAATTAAAGTTAACAGCGTTATCGTGGAAATATTGATGATGCAGTAAGATTAAAGATCATATTTAAAGTATAAAAAGCAACTGAATAGAATGGAAGGAGACTAATAAAGTTGCTACGTTTACACCGAAGAGGTGTGATGAAAGTACAGGTTGAATAATTGGGTAAAATAGTTATTAGAGAAGAGTCAGATGCTGCTTTCCACTTTTCTAGCCCTGTTTGGTAGTTTCGGTGACAAGATCCTCAATGAAGCCTCGAATAATGTAGGAATATAAATGAAGTTACCAAGAATGCGAAAGTTGCATCATCTTCAAGTTGTCTCAGCGGAAAGTGAAGAAGGTAAACAGAAAATGGTCGAGGCAATGCAAAACACAGACTAAAGAGTTTGCCTACTTGTAAATTTTTCAAAGACAAAGCTAACGAACAAAACAGAAATACAGCGCAACATGTAAAAGGCTGTAGAGATTGAAATTAAAGAAGTGATATGCTTCACTTACGTGAGAAACCTTTTAATTCAAGATGGAAACTGCACCAGAGAAATAAGAAAAAGGGTAGACAATAAGAAAGAAAACTTCAGAGAATACAAGGGTTACTGTGAACATCACGAATAACAATGGATCCAAATAAGAGATTAGCAAATTATTTTCAATGCAGTTAAAAATAGCTCAGAGACTTTAGTAATAATGAAGGAAAAGGACAGATATTGAAAAATGTTTAAAATCTGGCTGTTTCATGTTCCCATTTTTACTTAGCTCATGACTATAAAATACACAATAACGAATCTTTTTTTTTTCAAGATGACCCCAGATCAATCTGTCTAAAATGGTTATTTTGGATTTGTGGATAGAGTACAGTAAATAAATTTGACCGGGACACAAAGGATGCGCAGCGCGGGATTAGCTGAGCGGTCTATGGCGATGCAGTCATGGACTGTGCGGCTGGTCCCGGCGGAGGTTCGAGTCCTCCCTCGGGCATGGGTGTGTGTGTTTGTCCTTAGGATAATTTAGGGTAAGTAGTGTGTAAGCTGATGACCTTTGAACTTAAGTCCTATAAGATTTCACATACATTTGAACAAAGGATGCACAAATGAAAGTCTTATAAACACAGGATTCCAGGATAACTCGTCAAACGGCAGCATACCCGCTGACTGTAATTGACGTATGTGGATTTTTGTGAAAGGTATGCTCGATCATGGATTTCTCCTGCATAAAAAATTTACTGCAATTCATTCCATAATGAGTCTTGGCTACCGTCACTGAGGTGTTACACGGTTGGAGTGGGGGGAGGAATAATACGAGTGTTGGAACTTTAATAGTGGCAACTATTTATTTACAGCATGTACAAAATAGATATGTCTTTCAAAGTTTTACTGACCTTTAACGTAGTCACCAGCATTGTGTATAACCCTTTTCCAGCGATGTGGAAGTCGTAGGATACTCTTCGCAGTGCCAGTTGCGTTGACGGTTCGAGCGGGGCGGTCTATTGCCCGACGAATTTGTGACAGTTCTGAAGCGAATGCCGTGAAGTGTTTCCCTCAGTTTAAAAACTGAGTTGAACTCACGAGGGCTTAAGTCAGGGGAGTGTGTTCCAAGAATGAACAACATACAGACATAAGTGATGACACTTTCTGCAGTACCTGACCATCATTTTGTAGGACATTGGTTAATCACGTACAGTGCACGCTTTTACTGATTTGTTTGACTGATGGGCCTGCTAAGTGCTATACCACTTACTGCACTCCTTTGACTTAAGCCCTCGTAAGGTCAACTCGATTTCTAAACTGAACATTTCACGGCATTCGTTTCAGAATTGCTACAAATTCGTCGGGAAATAGACCGCGCCGCTCGAACTGTCAACACAACTGGCACCGATAAGAGTATCCTACGACTTCCACATCGCTGGGAACGGGTTATACACTATGCTGGTGACTATTTTGAAGGTCAGTAAAACTTTGAAACAGGTATCTATTTTGTACGAGCTGTGAATAAATAGTTGCCACTATTAAAGTTTCAACTTTCGTATTTCGATTCATGAGTTTGTGATTACAATAAGCAGTAGTCTAATATCTAAGACAGACCTATATATATATATATATGCTAATGGAATTGTTTTAAGTAAGTGGAGCACATACCAAGTGAGCTACGTAAGGTGGAACACTCATACTGCATTGAACGAAGACGTATTCAATTGCGATGCCTATCTGTCGTAAACTCGTTGGATGCAATTCCAAGCTCTGTATATTTGTGAGTAAATATGAGCAGTCACAGCAGAAGAGTAGCACAAGAGAAAGTGTAGTTATGATCCACTGGGTTGAGTGTGCTGAAAAAGTGCAATTCTGTTGAGATAACACAATTCTAAATATGTACACTTTAAAGAGTGCTAATAACTACTTCTGAAGGACAGGCTAATAATATTCCACGCTTAAATTCCTTTAAAGGTATCTATAAATCAGTTTCTGATAGGAAACATGCAAGAAGGGATTACATAAAGAGATACCTGCGGTTAAGCATATGAGGATGATGCACAACAAACCAGCAGCCAATAGCACGAGGCAGTGTGTTATCCGCCTTCCAAATCTATTTCCAACAACATGAGCAGTGTATGAAGCAGCTAGTTGCAGGGATCCATGCCCGATGAATGCTACGAAAGGATTCTCTCCGAAACAGTTGTTGCTAAAAAGTAGGGTGACGGTAACAAATGCAGCAGTCGACCTGTAACAAGAAAATATGGACACCCACTGAAATTGTTCTGGTCAAACGTAGCACTTTAATTATTCATGTTTATTGCTATGTGACCAGATAAATTGCTTGTGTAGCAATTGTACCTCTGTAAAGAACCTGCACGATAATACACTATTAGACAATTTCAAATGAACTTCCCGAAGTACTCATCCCTAACAACTGGAGTTTTAAACACTTATTATACAGTTTAGACTCTGGTTGTTGTCATAATAATATGGTCACATACTTGTCTTAGGTAGCAATATCTGTACTTGGCACAAAGTCCTCCAGGTAAAATGTAGTCTTTGAACGGGTCATACGTCCTGTATGTCATATGACCGCAATGGTATTCACCTATTTACACGAATTACGTCCATAAATTACGTCACGCCATGTCAGCGATGTTTGCTAATTCAGAATGACACTCAGAACAATAATCCATCAGATAGTCAACACACAGCGCTATACCTTTTTATTAACTAATACGATATATGAATGAGCAGATGACGCGCTATTTATAGATTTTTAAAGAAGAGACCAAGAATATCTGATAAATGATATATTTTAAAAGAGGAAAAGAAGTGGAAGCAAATATTCTACAACAGTTTCTCTTAAAGTTAAAATCAAAGGAGAATTTAAAATTGGACAGTGTCTTCGCCGTGGTCACGTCTCGAAATTACGATTTAATTATTATGTGCCTCCCTTTATTCCAATGCACCGCTGTGCTTTTTTTATTTACTATGCACACAAAGCAAGATGGCTGTAACTAAAACACGAAGAAATCGAAAAATGAAAGTGAAAAAAAAAAATTTAGGATCATTTAAAAGAAAAGCCTATCAACATTTAGAGTGAAGAAAGAATTCAACTATTAAATCCAGAAGAGATGGCAGACATGAGGAAAAGGACAGTAATGGTTTGTATCAGGAGGAGTAGTTACCTCCTAACGTGATATAAAAATAAGAAGATACTGATTCGAGGGATGTACGGATCTGGCGTGAGAGCCAGTATTTCAAAATGTTCTGAAAGAACTTAGAACTACTTAAACCTAACTAACCCAAGGACATCACACACATCCATGCCCGAGGCAGGATTCGAACCTGCGACCGTAGTGGTCGCGCGGTTCCGGACTGAGCGCCTGAACCGCTAGACTACCCCAGCCGGCGATACTCAACATCTCCCTCACATTGCTACTATCTATATATTTCTCTCCCAGTGATTGCTTTTCCTCCATTCGGCACATTCTCACGTCTGTCTCTCCACTTGTCACTGTTTTCATCCATTTCTCTCTCTTCCTTACAGTCCCCTACTCTGCCACATTCACTGTCTCTCTCTGTCCCACTGCCGTTGTCTTTGTCCAATTCGTTCTTCCTCTCATTGCCACTGACTTCCTTTCTCGTTTACAGTCTGCTGTGCCTGTCGTCAATCACTTTTGTCGCCTCAACACACGCGTGACTGGATATGATTTGCTAGGGTTTTTAACACCTAAAGCGGGAAACTTTAACACACCGGTACAGGGATTGGGAAATGTGGGCAGATTATTTCGTATGAAGCGCCAATGAAACTGGTATAGGCACGTGTATTCAAATACAAAGTAAACAAGCAGAATAAGGCGCTGCAGTCAGCAAAGCCTATATAAGACAAGTGTATGTCGCAGTTGTTAGATCGGTTACCGCTGCTGCAATGGCAGGTTATCAAGATTTAAGTGAATCTGAACGTGGTGTTACAGTCGGCGCACGAGCGAGGGGACACTGCGTCTCTGGGGTAGCGATGAAGTGGAGATTTTCCCGTACGACTATTTCACGAGTGTACCATGAACAGCCGGCCGAAGTGGCCGTGCGGTTAAAGGCGCTGCAGTCTGGAACCGCAAGACCGCTACGGTCGCAGGTTCGAATCCTGCCTCGGGCATGGATGTTTGTGATGTCGTTAGGTTAGTTAGGTTTAACTAGTTCTAAGTTCTAGGGGACTGATGATCTCAGAAGTTAAGTCCCATAGTGCTCAGAGCCATTTGAACCATTTTTGAACTTCTGCAAATTGTAGTCGATTTCATTGTTCGGCCATCAACAAGTGTTAGCGTGTGAACCATTCAACAAAACATCATCGCTATGGGCTTTCGGAACGGAAGGCCCACTCGTGTACCCTTGATGACTGCGCGACACAGTTTTACGCCTCGCCTGGGCCCATCAACACCGACGTTGCACTGCTGATGACTAGAAGCATGTTACACGATAGGACGAGTCTCGTTTCAAATTCTATAGAGCGGATGCACGTTTACTGGTGTGGAGACAACCTCATGAATCCATGGACAGTGGATATCAGCAGGGGACTATTCAAGCTGGTGGAGGCTCTGTAATGGTGCGGCGCATGTGCAGTTGGAGTGACATGGGACCCCTGATTCGTCTAGATACGATTCTGGAAGTTGATACGTATGTAAGGATCCTGTCTGATCACCTACCGCCATTCATGTCTTCATTTCCACTGTGTATTCCGACGGACTTGGGCAATTCCAGCAGGACAATTCGACACCCTTCATGTCCAGAATTTCTACAAAGTGGCTCCGGGAACGCTCTTCTGAATTTAAACACTTTCCTGTCCACCAAACTCCCCAGACATGAACATTATTTCAGCCATTCTGATTGTTTTGATTTACTCCCAATTGAGAAGTGCTCATTTTGGCATTTCACTTTCGCATATTTCTCATTTTGCTAATAATGTATCCTTAGCTTTTTACAGTTGAATTAACATGGCCTCATGTACTGTTTGCTCATTTCAGCCTGTTCATATTTTGATGTTCTTTATATACTGTAATAATTATCGGAAGCATTTCTCCCCTTAAACTTGTGTAAAGTATTCTCGGTGTAGGATTTGTTCTGTGACACAGGTGTAAGGTTTTGAATATAAATTATATACGAAACTGTGCTTTAAAGGAATTTATTTATTCAGTTTGTACTACATCAAACGACAATTTTGTGATACGAGGAAGAAATTTTATAGGTGATCCCATGGAAATATTCTTAAGTGATCCCCTTTTAAAATAAAAGTTTGTGTGACACTGAAAGACGTGAAACTGTAGGCACCGATAATTTACATATATGAAACATATACGTCACACTGGAGGCACGGGAGGGATTTCGCTTAAGCCTATTTCTAAAGTAAGTTCACAATTTATTCATTAAAATAGTTGTTATATGTATTTCTCTCTTTTTCTGATAAGAAGTGGCATTCTGCTAATCTGTCTGTTTTCTTGTTCATGTAAACGACTGTATGAGCAATTGTAAAAGTCGATTCTTCAAAATCGACGGTTCAGCTGGTTAAACGAGATACTTGGTGAGCAACATACTTTATTTTGACCTAGTGGTTTATCTACCTGTAGAGCACCCAAGTGTAGTGAATAGTTTCCAATCGATACTTAGTGAACAATTTCCCTTTCCTTCGGTACGTAGCGTAGCGTGTAGTGCTGTAGATAAGTCGAACCATGGCCAAGTGTAATCAAAACAGGCAGCCGCGTAAGCGTGACGGACATGCGTCCATGAAT
This sequence comes from Schistocerca americana, assembly GCF_021461395.2. Lineage (NCBI taxonomy): Eukaryota > Metazoa > Arthropoda > Insecta > Orthoptera > Acrididae > Schistocerca > Schistocerca americana. Next base: position 427,570,854 of record NC_060121.1, on the reverse strand, counting down.
ATTTATCCGTATTTCGTGTGACGACTTGCCTAAGATTTGAAACTGACGTGTGTAATCATGGATTTAAAGGAAGTAGGTGAAGTACAATTGGCGACTAGTGAGACTGAGGAATTAGAAGTTGTTGAAAATCTTTCCAGTACACAAAAGCAATTACGAATCATGACGAGTACCATCTCCGCTATATTTTTTCAAGTAGGTGAGATGAATAAAAAACAGGAAGCCGTGTCGGTACGAATAGATGACATACATAAAAGTCAGGAATCAGTGTCGGCACAAGTGGGCGAAATGTCTCGTAAGATAGGGACAATTTCTCAAAATCAAACGCAAATGGCTCAAGAAATAATAAATCTCAGACGCGAACACGAGGACGCGGTCAGAGAGTTAAATTCGGATGTAAAACAGTTAAAAGGAAATCAAGATACTCTCGAGGTCATAGTAAATCAACTGTCTACGACACTCGACGAATTGTCATTAAAGCATACGGAAATATCTGTAGAAATAGATTCTCGGGTAACGGAAGCCGTAAATTCCATTTCAAAAGAACATGAAAGACTATCGATAGATCCAACTGCTCAGATTTCTGAAGTAAAAATGCAAATTACTCGGGAATTATCTCAATGGCGAAGGGGAGTAAAGATCAATTAAACAAATTTAGTAATGAGCTTACCGATATTAAAGAGGTAGTCAAGAGTGATGTTTCAACGCCGACACGTGGAGAGAACGTAGTAGATGCTAGTACACAAAAGCGGGGGCAAGCCACCGAAGTAAATTCTGAGGTATCTCGGGATCAGGAATCATATTCATTACCGGGGGCTACGACACCTTGTGTAAATGTCATTATGGAGGAAAACATTATCAAACACAGGAGGGGTCAGTCATTCTCACCTGCCATGAGTGGGGTGCATCCAGTAGTGTTTATTCGTTCTTTTCGTGGTGTGTTACCAACAAAATGGACGGAATTACAAAAGATGCGTTACGTAAGAGGATTCATGTTAAATGACGCGTCCTTGTGGGCCACTGAAGTCATTGAAAAAAGTTCCACATATTAAGAGTTTGAAAAAAGTTTTCTCGAGAAATATTGGTTAAAAAAAATGGCTCTGAGCACTATGGGACGTAACAGCTATGGTCATCAGTCCCCTAGAACTTAGAACTACTTAAACCTAACTAACCTAAGGACATCACACAACACCCAGCCATCACGAGGCAGAGAAAATCCCTGACCCCACCGGGAATCGAACCCGGGAACCCGGGCGTGGGAAGCGAGAACGCTGCCGCACGACCACGAGATGCGGGCGAAATATTGGTCTTTAGGGGTACAGCAACGACTTCGTGAGGCTGTATTGAACCCCGAGCAGTTTAATTATAGCAAAGGAACGCTCCGAAAGTATTTCGAGAAGTATCTGAATAAAACGAAATACTAGGACGAGCCAATTTAACGTAAAGATTCGTTGTGCATTCTTAAGAGTAAGATGCCTATTGATATACGCGAAAAATTAATTCACGCCCCGGACGCAAACATTGATGAGTCCTAGATGCATCCTAGATGCAATTGATATGATGCAGGAGGATGTGCGGGCAAGATCTCTAAATCAGTCAGTCGTGGAGGAATGGAAATAGTCAGCGTTGCGAGCCGTTTGGCAGAGAACCCAGCTCGGCGTACCAAAGCCGAAACAATAACAACGCGTACGGCTACGGTATAACAGGCTGGTGGGAACGAGGTACTGCGGATAGGAGGCAGGAACGTAGGTTCACTCCAGGATACTACAATATTAACGAAACGACACAAAACAGAAATCAAGGGAGACAGAATATCCAGACACAAAACCCCATAAATCAAAACTGGCGACAGCATCCGCCGCCAATAGTAATCGATGAAGTAAATGATACCGAAATGCGGCCGATTTCTAAGTCAGCGGAAAACAAATTACCGCCGCATTAAGTCCCGTAGGATAGGCGGGTGGGCGAGATAGGGACGATTCTGATTTAAGATTAAATGTTAAGGTACTTTGACGGCACTGACATGAGAAATTAATTGTATAATGAGGACACTAAATACAGCACCAATCATCCGGCAGTTATGAAACCTGCCAATAAAATAATAATCGAAGGTATTTCAGTGAACGCAATCTAATATTTGATACTGGGTCTGATATTAATGTGATTTCTATGGACTTATTTAGACAGATCACTAAAGTAAAACAGGTGCCAATATTGCCGGTTAGCAATTGTAAGGTTGAAAATACAAGCCCAATTAGAGATAGAATTTGTAAATGTAGTGAATGAATGCACGTTCCTCATAATTGATGCGCTGATAGTGGACTATATTTTAGGGTTTTACTTTTTGCAAGAAAAGGACGCAAAGATCGACTTTTCTAACGAGGTATTTGAGTTGAAGGTCAAACAGAAAATCGTCTCTCTAAAATTACTGAGGATAACCGACACACATGGAAGGTTTTGCCTATGTATACAAATGAAGTTATTTCAAAAAATAAAACTACAGGCTCAGGGAATCAGGTTCAAGAAATAAAATCTGACGGACATGAACAATGTTAAAAAATAGTCTCCGAATCTTCTTAGCTGTCCTCAGAGCAGCGTTCTGAATTGTTTAAGGTTCTCGTGAATACAAACGAGTATTCGAAGAAAAACCTGGTGCGATTAGGGGATATGAATATAGGATGAATGTCATGCCACATAAAACCTTCTGTCGTAGTTCGTACCAAGTACCATGGACGAGAAGAAACGCAGTTAGTAATGAAATTCAAGAGATGCTTGCATGGAACATCATAGAACCATCTGACAGTCCGTATTCGAGCCCCTTACTTGCTGTACACAAACCAAATGGACAAGAACGACTAGTTCTCGACGCAAGAGAAATCAGTAAAATTATAATACCGGTGAGAACAGGGCCCCTGAGTATAGACGAATTGATACAGAGATATCATGGCGTAAAATATTTGTCTAGCCTCGATCTCCGTCATCCTACTGGCAAATTCCTGTTGCGGCACAATTTAGGAAATATACAGCCTTCATTCACGCAGGAAGAAGTTATCAATTCAAAGTTTTACCATTCGGTTTAAATATAAGCTCAGGTGTCTTTATTGCGGCACTTGCTGAAGCGTTGAGTCCCGAACCTGTAAGATATCACTGTTTGTAGACGACATTTTAATCGCAACAAATAGTTGGGAGTAACATATGGTGTGGTGTCACCGCCAGACACCACACTTGCTAGGTGGTAGCTTAAATCGGCCGCGGTCCATTTAGTACATGTCGGACCCGCGTGTCGCCACTGTGTAATCGCAGACCTAGCGCCACCACCAAGGCAGGTCTCGTGATACGAGAGAGCACTCACCCCAGTTGTACGGGAACCTAGCTACCGCCCAGTTGTACGAGAACCTAGCTACCGCCCAGTTGTACGAAGCCTTTCTCTCTCATTAGCCGAGAGACAGAATAGCCATCAGCTAAGTTAATGGCTACGAACTAGCAAGGCGCCATTTGTATCAGTGCCTATAGCTTACGAGTATTCAAGAGAGATGTATTCCAAGGACTAATAAAAAGATAAGTAATAAGCATCTACATACTTTTCTTCTTATTCATTAATAAGTTCTCATGTTCCAGACTTCACGCCCGTCTGCTTTAGCCGTGCGTGCCCTATCGGCTACAGCGTTAGTGTAGCTTGCATTTTCAGCCATCTAAACTTCACGGTGTCGGCCCAGCTACCGACACAACATATGGAAATACTGGAGAATGTATTAAATAAGTTTTTGCATTCTGATATTACAGCTGATCTGTGTAAATCGAAGTTTGCACTAGAGAAAATTAAATTTTTGGGCCATATGATTGATTCGTATGGTATCCTCCAGATGGTGAAAAATTGAATGCCATAGCGAAATTTCCAATGCTCAGAACAAAACGGCAATTAAAATCTTTTCTGGGACTGGCGTCATTCTATCGCCTATATGTTCCACATCAAATACTAAATGCGGAGCCGTTGTTACGTCTTGTCAAAAAGAATACGTACTCGAATTGGTCTCCAGAATGCCAATCGGATTTTGAAAAAATCAAAAAGGCTTTATTAAATGCAAAATTACTCCATCATCCTGATGTGAGTATTGAATTTTGTTTGTATTGTGATGTTACAAAATAAAAGTGATGTTGTTATTCAATGGAAAGTTGGAAACTGAGATTTAGCTTACTGTTTTATCAATCACAATTGGCGTAAGAGTCATGGATTGACCATTGTCATAAAACATTGCATTATGAGATGTGATTAGTTTTTACTTTCAGTTTCGCGTGGCTTGAGGTAGTCACAACTAGCGTGCTATTGATTAAGAAATCGCATTATCGTCTTTCTAATTACTTCATGATCGTAGATACGATCATACCCGGTTGTGAAGTTATTGTTATGACAAAACAATTTCCTAAGGGACCAGAAAGTTCTTAAGGGCGCAAAAACAACTGTAACATCACACAAAAGGGAAATTCAATATTAAAACTGATGCAAGAAGACGATAAAACAGTTATCTTTTTTTCAATGTAACACGCACATTGGACTGCTGATCTCCGTGTCTGTAATCTTAGCAAAATGCATAATTAAAATGAAAATAATACTGAGGAGTGATAGGAATGAGCACTGCTAAATGATTCAGTATTCCCAGAACAAATATTTGTTATAAACTAAAACATATATTGTACCTTAAGCTTAGTACTACAATGACGGTAGATTTTTATGTCCGTATCATGTCCACTGAGCGCTCATTTATATGGCCATTGTCTTCTTTGAGTCGCTCGTGCGTCGTCACGGTAAGTTATAACAGTTCTTTACACTTCACTCAAACTTAGACATAACACGTTTTTATACATTTAGTAAAAAATTTGATCAGACTGCCACAAATCTGCGTCCGTCTTACTTGAAAAAAAAAAAAATAACAGTACAAGTCTTTTTTGCGCTCAAGGCTTCATTTGTTCTCCAGCGAACAAAATAGTGAAGGATCGCATATCTATCCGTATTTTTCTGTTTATATTGCCGCCCAAAGACGACGAATTACATTATTTAGAAAATTGCACCGTCGCCATGCGACGCCTCATTATACATTAATCATTATTTACAAACAAGTATTTGCCTTCTGGTTGTAAGTATTAACTACTCGTATTTGCTGTTTTAATGAAGTCAAAAATAGCGAATATCACAGTATGCAGACGCATCCAATGTGGGATTAGGATCATGTCTGTTCCAAGTTCAAAATATTGATGGACAACCCACCTCTTGCACAATTGCATTCGCGAGTAGGACTTTAACCTCATGTGAATGATCGTACTATACTACAGAATTGGAACCACTTGCCATTCTGTGGTCGTTCCGAAAATTCCATTATTATTTAGCTGATGAACATTCCAAAGTGTATTGCTATCATAAGGCGCTAAGCTTTTTGCATAGTTGCATACTCCTACATGCACGACTTGCCAGGTGATCTCTTGCTTTAAGAATACAGTTACGAGATAGTGTATATCAGTGGTAAGGACAACATTGTTGTGGCCGCCCTATCTCGGATGTCCCAAGGACTAAACGAATATTCCCCATCCTCAGATCTAACATTGGAATTTAACGTGGTTCTAATGAAAGATGAGGCAAATTGACAGTATTTTGTTGACTTCGGTAAAAATATAGCAGCATTGCAAGATGCCGACCCTTGGTGGAACTCGGTTAAACAGGAGCTATTGACAGGTCGTAATCCAAAAATCGGCAACCATTATAGACTTGAAAAACAGGTGCTATTTTATAGGAAGAATCCTGCATCTGGAAAATGGTGTGTATGTATTCCGGTTGATTGTCTAGACCAATTAGTATGGTATACCCATAACACCTGGGGGCACTTTGGGGTTATTAAGCGTGCTAATAAAATTGGGACATGTTGTTATTTCCCCAATCTTAGAAAAAAAAGTCCAGAACTTGATTCGCACTTGTGTAATTTGTCAAAAGGCGAAAGCCATAAATATATGTTGAAAAGGTGAACTACACCCAATTTTACCGGACTCTCCATTGCAGGTTTTAGTAGTCGATGTTTGCGGGCCGTTCCCAGTAGCCAGGGCTGGTGCAAAATTCTTAGTGGCATTTTTTGATGTTTTTACCAAGTACCTCAGAATTTTATGTTCTTAAGTCGGCCAAAAGCTCTTCCATACTTCAAAAATTAATTGCTGATTTTATACCGCACGTGGGAAAACCGCAAGCGATATTGTCAGACAATGCGACCACATTTACCTCATCCACGTGGAAAAGATGTTTGGCCGCTCTACAAATTAGGCAGATACTTGTGTCCAAATATCATCCGGAAGCGAACCCCGTAGAAAGGGTATTCCTTGAGTTCAATAGATTTGTAAGGACGTATTGCCATAACAACCATACTGCTTGGGTCAGTTATGTAAAACCCTTTCAGGAAATCGTAAATAATCTTACGCATTCGGCGACAAACCACACTCCAGAAGAGCTCATGTTTAAAATGATCAAACAAAATGAGTGGACAGAAATGTGGCCGAAATTTGCAAATTAAAGCATCTCTTTTGACGAAAAGATCAGGCAGGCGACCATTTTTCTACATCTCCAAGCACAATTGAGGAAGGAATATTTTGATAATAGACTAAATGGGAAAAGAACATTCTTAGTCGGTGATAAAGTCCTGATTAGAAGTCATGTGAAATCGTCAGTATTGTCAAAAAAGGAATAAAAAGTGGCAGCTATTATATACTGGACCTTTTTTAATAGAGAATACACCCCATCCCGGCGTGTATATATTAGTGGATCCTGGTACCCTTAAACAAAAGGGACTATGTCCTCATCAAGACATTAAAAAGTATATAGATTAAAAAAAAACAGAATGGCTGTACAGATAACCATCTTGGACTGAACATCGTATGTTGCTACTAATAAATTTGCTCTTTCACTGTTTTATTCAAAATTTTCAGCTAAACACGTTAACTGTTTAAAGATGTTTCCTACATTCGTAAAAAAAAGAAAACAAAAAAAAGAAAAAAGAAAAAAACCGGAGTTGTGTGAATATAAATTTGACTACATAACGATGTTGACTATAGCTAATAGTTATGTGAAGATAAGCAAAACAACACGATAACAATCGCACGAAATTCGTAGCGCCTATAATTTGTAGTACTTACATTCTGAGTAGTGATAAGTCCACAAAGGGCAAAGAAACAAGGAAATACGTATAATGGTAAACGATGTACCCAATCAACAATGAGTGATACACCATTGCTTGACCTGAGGACCTTAACAAAAAGGGCAATATTCAAAATTTCTAGGTGCTATTGGACTACTTCTTTAACCACACTCTAACTATGTCAATAGCCAGTAAATTCGAAAGGATAAGGATATACAAATGTTACCTTATATATTTGAAATGTATGTCTGTTGAACATCATTACTCAAAGGACTCGAATAATTTGGGGTCTTTCGAGCCAACCTTACATATATTCTTTTTGAACAATAACTTCTCGATGCAAAAGGTTTGATAGATATGTGTGAGCTATATATTTCCATACATATTTTTAAAGTAGTACCTTCGAAGTTAACGAAGTACACTACAGAAAAATTTTATCTACATAAACGATTTCCAGACGTTTCCATGTACAGTAGATGTCACAATGTATATAAAATGAATTTTCAAACAGTGTAAATGCCAGTTAATCATTACAGCTTTTGTAGTTAAATAAGACCTGTAAAATAATGAAATATTTACACCAAAGCATCAACTGAAATATTGTACAGTACATGCTGTTCAATAGAGGTAGAAGAATATATAATAAAATGTTTTGTATTACTGTCGTCATACTTTTGAAATACACTCCTGGAAATGGAAAAAAGAACACATTGACACCGGTGTGTCAGACCCACCGTACTTGCTCCGGACACTGCGAGAGGGCTGTACAAGCAATGATCACACGCACGGCACAGCGGACACACCAGGAACCGCGGTGTTGGCCGTCGAATGGCGCTAGCTGCGCAGCATTTGTGCACCGCCGCCGTCAGTGTCAGCCAGTTTGCCGTGGCATACGGAGCTCCATCGCAGTCTTTAACACTGGTAGCATGCCGCGACAGCGTGGACGTGAGCCGTATGTGCAGTTGACGGACTTTGAGCGAGGGCGTATAGTGGGCATGCGGGAGGCCGGGTGGACGTACCGCCGAATTGCTCAACACGTGGGGCGTGAGGTCTCCACAGTACATCGATGTTGTCGCCAGTGGTCGGCGGAAGGTGCACGTGCCCGTCGACCTGGGACCGGACCGCAGCGACGCACGGATGCACGCCAAGACCGTAGGATCCTACGCAGTGCCGTAGGGGACCGCACCGCCACTTCCCAGCAAATTAGGGACACTGTTGCTCCTGGGGTATCGGCGAGGACCATTCGCAACCGTCTCCATGAAGCTGGGCTACGGTCCCGCACACCGTTAGGCCGTCTTCCGCTCACGCCCCAACATCGTGCAGCCCGCCTCCAGTGGTGTCGCGACAGGCGTGAATGGAGGGACGAATGGAGACGTGTCGTCTTCAGCTATGAGAGTCGCTTCTGCCTTGGTGCCAATGATGGTCGTATGCGTGTTTGGCGCCGTGCAGGTGAGCGCCACAATCAGGACTGCATACGACCGAGGCACACAGGGCCAACACCCGGCATCATGGTGTGGGGAGCGATCTCCTACACTGGCCGTACACCACTGGTGATCGTCGAGGGGACACTGAATAGTGCACGGTACATCCAAACCGTCATCGAACCCATCGTTCTACCATTCCTAGACCGGCAAGGGAACTTGCTGTTCCAACAGGACAATGCACGTCCGCATGTATCCCGTGCCACCCAACGTGCTCTAGAAGGTGTAAGTCAACTACCCTGGCCAGCAAGATCTCCGGATCTGTCCCCCATTGAGCATGTTTGGGACTGGATGAAGCGTCGTCTCACGCGGTCTGCACGTCCAGCACGAACGCTGGTCCAGCTGAGGCGCCAGGTGGAAATGGCATGGCAAGCCGTTCCACAGGACTACATCCAGCATCTCTACGATCGTCTCCATGGGAGAATAGCAGCCTCCATTGCTGCGAAAGGTAGATATACACTGTACTAGTGCCGACATTGTGCATGCTCTGTTGCCTGTGTCTATGTGCCTGTGGTTCTGTCAGTATGATCATGTGATGTACCTGACCCCAGGAATGTGTCAATAAAGTTTCCCCTTCCTGGGACAATGAATTCACGGTGTTCTTATTTCAATTTCCAGGAGTGTATGATTAAAATGTTTTGTATTTATGTCATTATATGTGATAAGATGAATACACTAAGCAGATTCAGAAGGATGTAGTTTGCAGTAGGTACTGGGAGATGAAGAAGCTTGCACAGGATAGATTAGCATGGAGAGCTGCATCAAACCAGTCTCAGGACTGAAGACCACAACAACAACAACATGTGATAATCAGTTATTATTTTGTGAAACACTGAACGTAAAGGTGGTAGAAAAAATGATAGTAATTTAAAATGAAAAGTAAAATTTTGCGGTCGGAGTAAACTGACAAAATGTGTCAGGCATTTAATAAATTAACCGCCTTCCACTTTGGGGGCCATGTAATATCTTAGATTAAGGGTCGACCTGCGACAGCAATCGCACAACTTGCGTGCGGGCCGCTAGCCGCCGCCGCGAGCGCTAAGAGTGCATTGCGATCGCAGGCGCGCGTGTTGCGTACGGGCCGCGAGGTGCCGCCACGAGCGCAACCGTATGTAAGTGCCGACGGAGTTCGGCCAGCTCTCATTTTGTTGGCATCTCATTTTTGCCTATACTCTTATTTGCTTACTTGCTTAGCTCTTATTCGTTTATGGCTCGTGTTATTGTGCTCTCTTTCAGTCATTCTGATTGCTTTGATTTACTCCCAATTTAGAAGTGCTCATTTTGGCATTTCACTTTTGCATATTTCTCATTTTGCTAATAATATGCTCCTTAGCTTTTTACAGTTGAATGTACTGTTTGTTCATTTCAGCCTGTTCATGTTTTGATGTTCTTTAAATACTGTAATAATTACCGGCAACATTTCTTCCCTTAAACTTGTGCGAAGTATTCTCGATGTAGGATTTGTTCTGTGACACAGGTGTAAGGTTTTGAATATAAATTATATACGAAACTGTGCTTTCAAAGGAATTTATTTTTTCAGTTTGTACATCAGACGACAATTTTGTGATATGAGGGAGAAATTTGAGGGGCGAACCCATGGAAATAGTCTTAAGTGATCCCCTCTTAAAATAAAAATTTGTGTGACACTGAAAGACGTGACATTGTAGGCACCGAAAATATATAAAAAACATACGTCACACAGCTAACCATACATATTTGAAACCAACTGAAAAATGTTCCTGTCGGCGCATAAGAAAACCGAAAAAGCTCCTCTTTAAAAGACTCTGAAAGAAAAGGGGTTACAGCATCCACATTCCTCATAGCTTGCCAAAAATATTGACAAGCAAACGTATTCGCACTCTTACAGGACAGATCATTTAAATCCCTTCACCCAGTCTCACTTTAATGTGAAATGTTGATACTCAACATCTCCCTCACATCGCCACTATCTATATATTTCTCTCCCAGTGATTGCTTTTCCTTCATACGGCACTTTCTCGCGTCTGTCTCTCCACTTGTCACTGTTTTCATCCTTTTCTCTCTCTTCCTTACTGTCCCCTACTCCGCCATATTCCATTCGGGAGGACGACGGCTCAATCCCGCGTCCGGCCATCCAGATTTAGGTTTTCCGTGATTTCCCTAAATCGCTCCAGGCCCATGCCGGGATGGTTCCTTTAAAAAGGGCACGGCCGACTTCCTTTCCCGTCCTTCCCTAATCCGATGAGACCGATGACCTCGCTGTCTGGTCTCCTTCCCAAAACAACAACGCAACTCCGCCATATTCACTGTCTCTCTCTGTCCCACTGACGTTGTCTTTGTCCAATTCTTTCTCTCTCTCATTGCCACTGACTTCCTTTCTCGTTTAGTCTGCTGTGCCTATCGTCAATCACTATTGTCGCCTCAACACACACGTGACTGGAGATGATTTGCTAAGGTTTTTAACACCTAAAGCTGGAAACTTTAACACACCAGTACAGAGATTGGGAAATGTGGGCAGATTATTTCGTATGAAGCGCCAAAGAAACTGGTATAGGCATGTGTATTCAAATACAGAGATAAGTAAACAGGCAGAATAAGGCGCTGCATTCAGCAGCGCCTGTATAAGACAAGTGTATGTCGCAGTTGTTAGATCGGTTACTGCTGCTGCAATGGCAGGTTATCAAGATTTAAGTGAATCTGAACGTGGTGTTATAGTCGGCGCACGAGCGAGGGGACACTGCGTCTCTGGGGTAGCGACGAAGTGGAGATTTTCCCGTACAACTATTTCACGAGTGTACCATGAATATCAGGAATCTGGCAAAACATCAAATCTCTAACATTGCTGCGATCGTAAAAAGATCCTGCAAGAACGGGACCGACGACGACTGAAGAGAATCGTTGAATGTGACAGAAAAGCAACACTTCTGCAAATTGTTGTCGATTTCAATGCTCGACCATCAACAAGTGCTATCGTGTGAACCATTCAACGAAACATTATCGCTATGGGCTTTCGGAACGGAAGGCCCACTCGTGTACCCTTGATGACTGCGCGACGCAGTTTACGCGTCGCCTGGGCCCATCAACACCGACGTTGCTCTGCTGATGACTAGAAGCATGTTACATGATAGGACGAGTCTCGTTTCAAATTCTATTGAGCGGATGCACGTTTACTGGTGTGGAGACAACCTCATGAATCCATGGACCCTGGATATCAGCAGGACTATTCAAGCTGGTGGAGGTTCTGTAATGGTGTGGTCCATGTGCAGTTGGAGTGATATGGGACCCCTGATTCGTCTAGATACGATTCTGGCAGTTGATACGTATGTAAGGATCCTGACTGATCACCTACCCCCATTCATGTCTTCATTTCCACTGTGCATTCCGACGGATTTGGGCAATTCCAGCAGAACAAAGCGACACTCCTCATGTCCAGAATTGCTGCAAAGTGGCTCCAGGAACACTCTTCTGAATTTAAAGGCTTTCCTGTCCACCGAACTTCCAAGACATGAACATTATTGAGCATATCTGGGATATGCTGTTCAAATAAAGGTTTCAGAATTAATTTAATTTTAATGTGATTAACGAAGAATTGGAGATTCCCAACATTAAATCGAAATGTATTCCTTATACATGGAAGGAACTACATAATTACTATATTTGGGTAGATGGTTCTAAAAATGGTCAAAGAGCTTAACCTTTCCTTCAATCACATGTGCAGCAGCAGTATAATGAAGGCAATAATAGCTATCATGACAGTAATCTTCGAATTATCTGGTAACCTCACACGCTGCGTTTGTATTTCTCGAACTAAAACATTAGTTGTCATAGAAAAAAATTCATATTGGCATCAAATCGGAGCTATGAAGACTAGACCGGTCCTTATGTCACGCAGTCATGAGATTAGAAACTAGCAGGTAATTAACCAGTTAGTCGAGAGAGCCGGATTTTTTCGCAGCTTCTAGGCGCATCGTCGGACACAACATTACAATCAGGACGTTTCCAACTGTAAGTTGCAGTGGTCTGCGTGGTTGATCGTAGTTTGGTAATTGCGGGCTATAGATTCGATTCTCACTCATGGCGTCCATTTTTAACATTCACGAAAAGATCTAATTCTCCAGAATGTTAGGTCGCACAGTGGTTCAGAATCCGCATTAAACACAATATCCTTTCACTACCAACAGTGACAGAGCCTGTGTAAATGGCGCCATAACAGAGGCAAATGTTCAAATGCGTGTGAAATCGTATGAGACTTAACTGCTAAGGTCATCAGTCCCTAAGCTTGCACACAACTTAACCTAAATTATCCTAATGACAAACACACACACCCATACCCGAGGGAGGACTCGAATCTCCGCCGGGACCAGCCGCACGTTCCATGGCTTCAGCGCATAACAAAGGCGGCAGCCGCCGAAGGCACAAACCCTGTCGTCAGTAAACTGGCACTAAAAAGTTTATTTCATTTAATTTAGGAATGTTGAATTCGTTCACAGTGTTCATATTTAATCTGAACTTGAGACATTGTAATTTTTGGTCCTCGACTGGAATTCGAATTCGGATCTCTAGGAATGGAACGTATCTGGGTTGCAATCCTGGTCCAGCACAAACACATTCATAATTTCATTTTACGCCCTAGCATGTGCACACTGACCTACCACCAAAAAATAATTTGCATATGTAATGTCTGTTCATGAATAGTCAACAATAACGATAGGTACCGTTATTTCTAGTGAAACATGCGAGCATCTCACTACTGGTGAGCAAGCAGTTGATACTTAGCGTCTATTTATGGATGGGAAACAGCGACAGTAAGCGCCGGTTTCGATTCCCGGGCAAGCAAAACAAATTGCACCCTCATCTCATATTGATACAGCTCGCTGCTGGTAAATAAATTCGATTTCTAGCATCTGACTTTACTTAGTTAACAAACCGATAACGTGCTGGGTAGAAAATCCCGTCACAACATTTTAAATCATAGCATTCCAATTTTCAGCACATGCATACTTGGTTACTTGTGAAGGAGAGTATATTAAATGTCTTTCGTGGTCAGTTAACAGGGCAATAATGGTTTTGATGTAGTAGAAATAATTTCGTCATTTCGTTTCAAGTTCAGATGTGTTAACCAATACTGGTGAAAGCCTTTATATTTCACGTCTCTTCAGCATTGATGATCGTTGCTTGATCAAGACCCGGGCAGGTGCAGAAGTGTACTTTAGTTAGTAGTGGCTACGTCTGCTGGGTTTCTGTCCAGATCCAGAATAAAAAATTTCGTCATGTCATTTATAGTTCAAACATGTGAGCAACTAATTTTTCATGAATAATTAGTTCAGTGACGTTACTGTTTATACCCCATTAATATTGCGGTTTCTATAGGGCGTTTACCGCTGTTTATCGCGTTTTCTTTAACTAGTTCCGTTAACGACCAGTTTACGCAAAAACCAATCTTCACTGAGACATTTAGCAGCTGCGTCAAACCTTATACAGAGGAAAAACACTTCGAACTGTCATAGACCTTTATTAGTCCAGACATTGTCTCAGAATATCTTGTTCATGCAAACATTTACTTAGTTTAAGGATTGCTACATAGTTAATTGTTTCAGATTGTAATGAAATGGTAACGCTTTTGAAAATCATTGTAACCTGTACAAGCGTTGGGGACTAACTCATCTCTAATTACATGTTTTTCTAGTTTTTGCAATATCATGGTGTGATGTTACATCGCACTGATTGCCTTAAGAACAGTGTTGTCTAGTGGTGTTACGTGATATCCATTTTGTATAGTCGAACGATTGTACCGCAAAGCGATTAGAGGACCCGCTAGACAGCTACGTTATGTTGGTTGCATGCAAATCAGGCGGATAGCAATTCAGGTCGTTCGGATACTTTTGCACATGATAGTACTACAGTGTGCGCTGAAATGTGTGCCCTGAAACACTTGTGCCTTTACCGGCGTTGTACCCCGTCATTATATTTACCACAAATCACCGCCTGGCCTCCTACACAGAAGGACGCCCCCGACTTCCGCGTTCTGTGATGATGTGAGGACGTCCAAAATCTTTTCTCCTATTCGTGATTTCACAGTTCACCAACTACTTTCCATAGATGCTCACTGTAGCTGTATGCGAACAGCCTATCAGTTTCGCCATTTTCGTGAGGCTGGTTTCCAGCTGCCGTGTCGTCATCGGTCCTTTGTCAAAGCCCTGGAGGTCACTGGGTTAGCCCTTTCACTGTCCGGATCGCCGATGCAATCATTCCCTGTCTGTCTTTCATCCGTGTGTATACAGGGTGTCCGTAAATGTTTACCAAGATTTAAACATTAAATATTAATTATATTTGTCTCGGTAACGTTTGGTTTTTGTTACAGGTCTACTAGGGAACAATGAAGTTCCTGTACAGCTGTGTCTCATTCAACACATTTGCCACCAGGAGAGCCGTGTGAGCAATATCGTCAAAATGGCTTTCCCCATAAGAAAGATAACACAAACTAGGTCACCGATTATTGTGCAGCGAAAGTCAAATTAATGAGAACATGGATGGAAACATTTTTAGCAGCGAGGTCGCTTAAGAAACAGACTGCAGCGGCAGGCCGTCTGTTTCGGAGGACGCCGTGCAGGCAGTTCAAACCGCATTCACGAGGTCGTCACAGAAATCGATTAGATAGGCTTAGCCGGAACTTCAACAGTTCTTAAAGTGGTTCGCAAACGTCTTAAATTGTATGCGTTCAAGGTCCAAACTGTTCAGGCGTTACAACCAGTTCATCGCCCAATACGTGAACAATTTGCAATGGACATGCTGAATCGTTTGGATGAGGACAACGATTTCTTGAAGAGTGTGTGTTTTTTCCTATGCGGCTACATTTCATGTTTGTAGCTCAGTTATCTGCCATAACGTCCGGATCTGGGTATCATTAAATCCTCTGCCTTACGAGAACACATTCGGGACGGTCCGAAGGTTAATACGTGTCCTGGGTTAATGTAGGATCGAGTGGCTGGCCCATTTCTCTTCCTTGAAAGCAATTTAATGGGTATTTTTACATACATATGCTGCTGAATTTTCAAGACACTATTAGCTTTCAGCAAGATGGCGCTTCCACTTACGGGGCTCCAGAAGTCTACGATTTTCTTAATGAATCCTTCCCAATACTTTATTTTTATTTTCACAAGTCAGCCTTGATTACACAGATTTCTTACACTTTATTACCGGTTTCGGCATTCTGCAATTCTCAGATTCGTTACAAAGATAAGAATTGTATGAGCGACAAGTTCAATACGTTAACGCTAAATCTAACAGGTCTTAGTGAAACATAAAATATAAAGTTATAAAATGTTTATAACCACGTATAGCAGCCATACATACAATTAAAATATTCTGATGTAAATCATCGTCAAGTTAAACATGTGAGTACATGGTACGTTCTGGTAATACTCAGAATGCGTCTGTTATTTATACAAGAGACTAATGCTAACAGAGGGCACTTTAGCTAGAGCGCATGTTAAACCAGTGTCGCCAATGTGGTGATTAAATTGCAGCATGCGCAGTCATTAGTTAAAAATTTCCAAAAATTACTTCTCATAGCAAAACGAGCGTCTGACAATAAAACGTAACTGATGTGAGATTGGATTCGTACTTAAAATACCATAAAAAGTTAACGTTGACTAGCAGATGCGGCCCATTTCCATAGCGCCTGAGGTCACCTGACATTACCACCTTCAGATTTCTTTCTTTGGAGGTATGTGAAAAATATTGTTTACAAAACCACAGTTCCTGATACTATGACATAGCATCAGAGATGCCAATGACACTCTCACACCAGAGAGTTTGCAGAATGTGTGGCAAGAGAGTGAATACGGGCTTGATATATTGCGTGATGATGCGATTTAAATACTGAAGTGTACTCGTATTACCTGTATTAAATGCTTATGTATTGTTCAAAACTTAATGAGTAGAGGCATATGTGGTACAACAGATGTTTCGTTTACTATATCCAATAAAGAGCTAAACGTGTCAATTGCCCATAACAATGCCAGCAGCTGGCATTTCTCCACACCATTGGCAATGGTCACAGTATTTTGGCTCTTCCGTGTATCTCCTTCTAATGATGTATCTTCTTCTAATGATACATTTTTCTTCGATTCAATCTTAACGTAACTATTACAAGGGGCGCTTCAAATAGCTGCAGTCTGCTCCTTACAACCCACATTGGCAAGATCGTCATATTCATCCGTGCTTAGGTTTCCCTCATGGCAGTGTACCAAGCCGGTTACTTCGTACATTCCCAGAAGCTGTAACCTTAAAACAGTGCCGTGGGTATTTTTCATAACAGCTGTGGAATGGACTGAGCAACACAGAAAACATGTTGACGTTGTTAACGTAACTCTGTGAATTTTGCCTGACAGTTGGTTAATGATTTCAACTTGACCTCTCGTGTAAAAGCGATTGCAAAATGATGTACGAGAAACCCACATTACCCCTCGATGGCTCTTATAGCCCTTTGCTTGACTTCACTAAATTACCCTGCTTGATATCCACGATGATACGGCTGCTCCCACCGCTGATGTTTTATGCAACCAACAATGTTTATCTGACCATTAAAATCTACGCGCGAGATTTTCATATTCTCTTCCTCACTATGTGCAAACTATTTGTCCAACAGAAAAAAATGAGCAGGAACTTTTATGCAGTAAATTTAGCGTAGTTAAGTTTTGCTCTGGATACGTTTTCGCTGGAGATCTTAGTTTTCGATTGTTCAAGAAAGATGTACTCAAGTGACGTACAAACGCCCAGCTCCAGACCCCCACCACCCCCACGCTCATCCCCACCGGTCAGGTTTTCTAGAATGTTGTTCGTGGCACTCCCTCCTACCACTTTTTTTTATTTTTATTTTTATTTGTATTTTTTTTTTTTTAGTTATCAGCTCTTTTGACTGGTTTGACGCGGCCCGTTACGAATTCCTATCCTTGTGCCAACCTCTTCATTGCAGAGCACCATTTGCAACCTACGTCCTTATTTGCTAGATCTAGTCCATCTCTGTCTTCCCCTGCAGTTTTTTCCCTGTACATCTCCATCTGGTACGATGGAGCTTGTTCCCTAATGTCTTAACAAATGCCCCTTCTTCTTGTCAGTATTTACCATACATCGCTTTCCTCACCGATTTTACAGAGAACCTCCTCATTCCTTACCTTACCAGTCCACCAAATTTTCGATATTCTACTGTAGCACCACACTCAAATGCTTCCATTCTCTTCTGGTCCGGTTTTCCTCTTGGTCTGTTTCACTACCATTCACTGCTGTGTCCTACACGCAGATTTCTATAAATTTCTTCCTCAAATTAAGGTTTACGTTTGATACTAGCAGACTATTCTTGCCCAGGAACGCCCTTTTAGGCAGTGTTAGTGTGCTTTTGATGTCCTCCTTGTTTCGTCCGTTATGGGTTATTTTGCTGCCTAGATAGCAGAGTTCCTTCACTTCATCTGCTTCGTGATCACCAATCTCGATGGTAAGTTTCTCGGTGTTTTCATTTCTGCTGCTTCTCATTACTTTCGTCTTTCTTCGATGTACTTCTTAACTGACGAGCCTTGCTACTCTACCGTCTTAGTCGAATACTTAGAAAATGTAAAAGCGACACAGGCGTAAACTTTACCGAACTACTCCGTGAATTTTAACAGTGTGAAATAAACAATTACATCAATGTATTCGTCAGAGCATCTGAGTACGAAACTGAATCGGTTAAGATAGGATCGAACTGTCAACGTGATTAGATTTCGCGTAATGTTTACAAAAATCAGTTTTGCTTTCATTACCCCACGGGAACGTTTAAACTAATAATGATAACGGAGTAGCCGACTATGCTGGTGGCGTAATGACCTAATTAGTAAAGACCAAGAAAGGTCGAATATCGAGAATAGTTAGTGTAGTCGGTAATTTTTGTACAGTTGTAAGAGTGAGTGCCACCAGCAACATATTATAAGTCCTGACTGGTGAGGAGTGTGGAGATGGAGGTGGCTTTTGTACGTTTTTCTTGAATGACCTCGATTCCAGTGAAAACGTAGCGCAGCGCAGAATTTAACTACACTACTGGCCCTTAGAATTGCTACACCGCGAAGATGACGTGTTACAGACGCGAACTTAAACCGACAGGAAGAAGATGCTGTGATATGCAAATGATTAGCTTTTTAGACCATTCACACAAAGGTGGCGCCGGTGATGACACAACGTGCTGGAATGAGGAAAGTTTCCAACCGATTTCTCATACACAAACAATAGTTGACCGGCGTTGCCTGGTGAAACGTAGTTCTGATGCTTCGTGTAAGGAAGAGAAATGCGTACCATCACGTTTCAGACTTTGATAAACGTAGGATTTTAGCCTAACGCGATTGCGGTTTATCGTATCGCGACATTGCTGCTCGCGTTGGTCGAGATCCAATGACTGTTAGCTGAATATGGAATCGGTGGGTTCTGGAGGGTAATACGGAACGCCGTGCTAGATTCGAACGGCCTCGTATCACTAGCAGTCGAGATGACAGGCATCTTATCCGCATAGCTGTAACGGGTCGTGCAGCCACGTCTCCACCCTTGAGTCAACAGATGGGAACGTTTGCAAGACAACAACCATCTGTACGAACAGTTCGACGACGTTTGCAACAGTATGAACTATCAGCTAGGAGACCATGGCTGCGGTTACACTTGACGCTGCATCACAGACGGGAGCGCCTGCGATGGTGTACTCAACGACGAAGCTGGGTGCACGAATGGCAAAATGTCATTTTTTCGGATGAATCCATGTTCTATTTACAGCATCATGATGGTCACATCTGTGTTTGGTGACATCGCGGTGAACACACATTGGAAACGTGTATTCGTCATCGCCATACTGGCGTATCACCCGGCGTGATGGTATGGGGTGCGATTGGTTACACGTCTCGGTCAGTTCTTGTTCGCATTGACGGCACTTGGAACAGTCGACGTTACATTTCAGATGTGTTACGACCCGTGGATCTACCCTTCATTCGATCCCTGCGAATCCCTACATTTCAGCAGGATAATGCACGACCACATGTTGCAGGTCCTGTATGGGCCTTTCTGGATACAGAAAATGTTCGACTGCTGCCCTGGCCAGCACATTCTCCAGATCTCTCACCAACTTAAAACGTCTGATCAGTGGTGACCGAGCAACTGGCTCGTTTCAATACGCCAGTCACTACTCTTGATGAACTGTGGTATCGTGTCGAAGTTGCATGGGCAGCGGTACCTGTACACTCCATCCAAGCTCTGTTTGATTCAATGCCCAGGCGTATCAAGGCCGTTATTACGACCAGAGGTGGTTGTCCTGGGTCCTGATTTCTCAGGATCTATGCACCCAAATTGCGTGAAAATGTAATCATATGTCAGTTCTAGTATAATATATTTCTCCAATAAATATCCGTTTATCATCTGAATTTCTTCTTGTAGCAATTTTAATGGCCAGTAATGTACATGAAATTTCCTACAAAGAAAGGTAGTACTCATATTTTCTCTAGGATAAATAGTCTGCTCTTAGTGTGCGATAAAGTATGAAAATCTCGCCAATGGTTTCTGAAGACCGGATACTGCACTGCAGATTTCAGAAAAAGGACAGCGGTAGAAGCAGCTGAATCACCATGTGTGCAGTGATTTCTCACCCAAGAACGCGAACGATACTGTTCAGCTGTTGACGGGAAGATCTTGAAGTGTCACAGCTCTACATCTACATCTGATTACTCTGCAGTTTACAATCAAGTCCCTCGCAGAGGGTTCATCGAATCACCTTCAAAATATTACTCTATTGTTTCTCTCTTTAACAGCGCACGGATTAAACAAACACTTAAATCTTACCGCGTGAGCTCTGACTTTCCTTATTTTATTATGATGATCTATTCTCCCTATGTAGGTGGCCGCCAAAGAAAAATTTCGCATGCGGACGAGAAAGTTGCTGATTGAGGTTTCATTAGAAGATCCTGTCGCAACGGAAAACGACTCTGTTTTAATGATTGCCATCCCAAGCCACGTATCATATCCGTTGCGCTCTCTTCCCAATTATGCGATAGTACAAAATGAGCTACTCTTCTGTGAGTTTTTTCGATGTTCTCCGCCAGTGCTATCTGATGCGGATACCACACAGCCCAGCAATACTGCACAAGACGACGGACAAACGTAGTGTAGGCACTCTCTTTAGTAGACCTGCTCCGTTTTCTAAGTGTTGTGTCAATAAACCGCAGTTTTTGGTTCTCTTCCACCACAGCATTGTAAATGCAGTCCAGTTTAGGCCATTCGTATTTGTAATCCGTAAGTATTTAGCTGAATTCAAGGTCTTAAGATTTGGTGATATATATCGAGTAACCGAAATTCAGCGGATTTGATTTAGTTCTCATCTGGATTTCAAACTTTTCGTTCTTTTAAGTCGACTGACAAATTTTCGCACTTGCAGATATTTCGTCTAAATCACTTTGCAATTGACCATCTGATGACTTTACAAGACGATAAATATCATCATCATTCACAAAATATGTAAGAATGCTGCTTGGTTTGTCTCCTTAATCGTTCATATAGACTAGGAACAGAGGAGAGCCTATAACACCATTGAGGAACGTGTGACATTAATTCTGTTTTATTCGACGACTTTCTGTCAGTTAACGTTGCAGATCGAAGTTAGTGATTTGGGTCTGTAATACAACGGATTCCTCCTATTTCCTTTCTTGACTACTGTTGTAACTTTCCAGTCCTTGGGTACGGGTCTTTCGACAAACGAGCTCTTGTATTTGGTTGCTAAGTATGGAGCTATTGTAACAGCGAAAGCAACCATCTGACAGGAGATCACGAATTCTGTCGCACAACTGACATGATACTCTGCAGACTCGCTACCTGATTAGAAAACGCTTGGGAGAAACCGCTTCAAAAACTTTCTGGAAACCTAAAAATATGTAATCAATTTGACATCTCACGTCGATAGCAATCATTACTTTGTGAGAATAATGAGGTAGTTTTGTTTGACAAATACGTATTTTCTACATCCGTGTAGGCTATTTGTCAATAAATCATTTTCTTCGGGGTAAATAATAATATTCCAACCGTTACCACCGCAAAATTGATGTTAGTCATATGGGTCAGTAATACAGCCCATTCCTCCTATCTCCTTTCCTGAGTATTTGTGTGACCTGTGCAACTTTCCAGTTCTTAGGCGCGGATCTTTCAACGGACGAGCGGTTGTACTGTGTATGATTGCTAAGTATGTAGCTATTGTATCAGTATAATCTGAAAGAACCTAACTGGCATTCAATATGGACCGGAGGTCTTGCCTTTATTAAATGATTTAAATTACTTCACTACATGGAGGATATCTACGACAAAGTTATTCATGTTGGCTGTTGCTCTTGATTCGAATTCTGAAATATTTACTTATATTCTGTGGGTTGTCTTTGTTAAATATAACAATTTCTTCTACTTGCTTGCCCCTACATTCCCAGACTTTTGTGCCCAAGCTGCCCAAACCCAGTTCCTTTTCAAACCCGAAATAAGAACTTCACGGAATTAACTGTGAGTCAGTGCTCAGGCTCAGCCGTTTAGAAATAACTAAATGCTTTGTTTTCACGCTTTTTTTGTGTAAGGTGCCGCAGTGTTTGACCTCTATCTGTAAACCCATTGGAAAGTTCGGACGAGTTCCGCGACGGAAGAGATTAACGAGGCCGTCGCGAAAGCGCCGCGGGACGTTATCGCGACTGCGACTTGTTTGCACAGCTCGTATTACTAGTGAAGGTAGTGCTTTGTTGTACACTGTGTTATGAAACAAGAAAAGACGTCACCGGGATCCAGTAAATTTGTATTCATTCACAACAATAGCTATGTAGTCACTGAACTTACGCATCCCAAATACACCGCAAAAAACGATGACCAGTTGGCTTCTGTACATATTCATATAGGATAGTGACTAGGTGCTAACTAGGTGTTCATTCCAGCTGGACAACAATCGAGCGTGTAGACAGTTACACCCTTAGACAGTAGAATGACCCAGTTTTGAGACAGTGCTTCATTGTAGTTGCTATGGTAGCTGCTGCCAGTGAGTTTACTATTAGTCTACAACATTATCGATATCCAATAATGAGGGAACAAGTTCCAAAGTTTTTAATTTCAGAAAATTATTTTAAGAAAGAGGTACAAGAAAGTTGAAGTATGGGCCACTAACTGAAGATATCCTAAACGGTACGAGAATGCATCGAGAAATCCAAAGTGGATCATAGGAAAGATTCAGAAATATTACTCGTGTAGATTGAAAATGGTAAAAGAAGAACTTGTTAGATATATAAACACACAATACAAATGCGAAAATGTTGAAACAAGCGGATATTGTAAAGGCCAGCCAGTAGAAATGTTCCCTTGTGAATTAACACTGAAAATTCGTTTACTTTTAATTTTAATTATATGTAAATTAGTACTGAGAAACACGGAACTGTTAATGTGATATAAGGATTCTTTACCGTGTAATATGTCAGAAAACGAGTAGTTAATACTCGGTGGTAATATCAGATTTTCGAAAAGATTCTGACAGAAAAAATTATGTGGGAACCTTATTTGTATCCTACCAGTAAATCTCAGTAATTTTTGCAACACGGGTGGATAAAGACAGTCGAAACGTGACTAATAATGTTTCCTTTGATTGAGTTCAAAGCAAGAAAATAACTGTTTACTCAGTAACAAATGCACTGTCTGCTCATGATTTACAGTTAGGATGAATAAGAGAGTACATTACGGTATGGTTGTCCGCTAAGTGCAAGTCAGCCATAATAATTAATGACAAAAGGATTGGCGTGTTTGAAAATAGTTCATGAGAGGAGACATGGGATAAAATTTATAGTGAAGCAAATGTTGATATGAAATTTAAGCGATTCTGTGATACACTCATGTCATTGTTTCTAGCCAGCGTTTTTCACAAACTAATCACAAAGGCTATTAAACCGGCATGTAAATAAACATTACCGGTATTGTAATCAATACTGACATAAATAGAGTAACATAACAAAATATAAGTAGTGTTCTTATAAGTATTACTGAGTGTTTTCTACAAATGTTCTCACTCTCAGTTTAGAAAGCACAACATCCGGAAGTATTTCACCATTGATAAAGGTAACACCCAGTGAGGACAATGTAACTAGTGCAGAAACTCCAAAATTTTTAGGTGTGCAATTTGATGAGCATTTAAACGGGAAGAAGCACAGTCTTGAACTCCTATGACATCTCACTTCAGCTGATTTTTCACTTTGAACCATCGTAAATCTTGGAGAGAGAGAAATCAGTAAGTAATATGATCTGCGCATTTTGATTGAATAATGTCGTATGGAATAATACTCTGGGGAAACCCATCTTCACGAAAGAAAATTTTTATTGCTCAGATATGTGCTGTGGGAATAATACATAGTTCTCTTCTACTACTGATTCGCTGTGCATCTATTCCTTCATGAAGTTTGTTGTCAATGTCCCACTACTACTCAGAAGTAACAATGATGTGCATCACGAAAAATCAGAAGAGAAATGATATTCGTTATTCCGAATTAATCTTTAGCTCAAAAAATTGGTGATGAATGCTGCCACCAGGCTTTTTGTGACTTACCAAACTATACACAGTAAGTTACATCCAGAAGAGTTGAGTATGAAAACAAACTAAAAAGGTTTCTCCTTGAAAATGCCTTCTATGTCACAGATGCTGTATGAAAATGTTGGTGTGTATGGCTTACTAGTTCCCATGCACAAGTAAGTGGTTACGTCATGAATATCATTCCACTTGAATTGGTAATACGAATATAAAATGGTTCGTTCCACATCATTACGATTAATCGTACAAATGCTCCACGGAACGTCAAACGAACCATCTATCTCACCAACTAAAAGTTAAAAGCGGCGTGCTGTAGAGACCAAGAGTTGGTAGGTAATTACAGCAAAGACTTAAAGGGACTGTAACTTCGACCACCCACCCACACGCACAAACACACACACACACACACACACACACACACACACACACACATCCACATACACGCACACATCTTAAGCCTCAGCCAAAAAGCCTTGACTGTTCTCTCACTAGTAAACAAGACGTATTCTTCCAGAATGTGATGTAATGACCAACGTACAAGTCAAGCCACTGATGACTCCCAAAGGAGTAGGGAGACGTGAGCGAAATGCTCTATTCGCGTTCCGCCTGAACAATCTTTAGTATAAGTCGTAAACTAACATTTACAGGTGAAGACGTAGTAGAAGAACAGAGTGCTTCATGGTTTTATTGACTACCGACGTTTACAGATTGGCTCAGACTGAAACCTACAAATTTTTCATGTGCGTACATGATATTTGTGCCTCTGCCTAATAGAATGAATTTTTCAGGAAGTCACCTAAAGATTTAAAGGAGCCAGCGTTCGGGCTTTCCTTCCGCAGTCCAATTTGTTTCCTATACAGCTGAAACCACAGCATGAATCAAATATTGTTCACCGACATATTCAATTTGTATGTAATTTCAAGCAAAACTGAATGAAACATTGCAGTGTTGTCACAAATTTTGCAGAGAAAGAAGCTCATTATTCATTTTAGAGTGTTCAGTGACGCTTGCGTGCTTGTAAATTCGGGACCCTTCGTTTCTCATCCCACTCAAAAGACCTTTGCCTGCCACTCTGCTACTTTAATGTGTAATTCAGTCTCTGAATAATTTATTTATTCCAAAAAATTATAAATTATTGTAAAATATTAAACTATTCAACCATCGTTTTGCTATATACTAGATACAAACATTTAGCCAAATATAACAGATTATTTACTTACCTTGGTATTGTAACATTCTTCCACATTCCATACAAAGTGAATATGTCGGTGAACAATATTTGTACCTTTCCTTCCTGGGACGTGGCACCAGTGTTCAGGTACCGTCCGAGCAATTATCCTGGCGTATGAAGACATTGTTGAAAATATTACCGCGATGCAAATGAAGATGATGTTCATTCGTATTTGGAACTTTCCAAAACTTCCAAGTTCTTCTATTATATTTTCAAATTTAATATTTCGTTAATCAAGTTGTGTCTAACTCCATCCTGAAACTCTACATATTCAGAAGCACAGATTTTTAATATTTCTGTTTCTAGTTTAGTTGCAGTATTCATTTTAAAAACTGTTTGAAGTATTCGATTAATGTTGGTACTTGTAAATTTTGCATGAAATACTTGCAATACAAACCAAGTCTTGCAAAAAATAAAAATGAGGTGTTCCCTGTTTCTGATCTTTGCAGGAAACAGTCGCTTAAAAATGCAAACTTTTGTTGGAATCAGCTCGTCCTAATACAACAGATTTTAGTATTTTTATAACAAGTGCGGAGAGTTCTCTGAGAAACCAGCTTCAAGAAGTCACAGTTGCTTTCGCAGAGGTAACAACCGTAGGAAACGTGGTAGCAATACGGGTAATGATAGTAAAGAGATAATTGTCTGAGTTCTTCATCTGTATCTTACACCTCTGTTTATAATATGAAGAATGTTATCGTCTGTATGGGATGTCGGCATGACGACAGTTAGATCATGACAACACGGAACGACAATGCTTGCTTACCTAGTAGTCTGCCTTAGTGCGGTGTTTTTTGAGGTGTTTCTCCCCCAGTGTCTTGTATGCAGGACGAATGGACGACTTCCGCAGAACCCTACAGTCTGTAGTCCTTGGTAATCGCTGTTTACTGCTCGACGCACTTAGCAACTGGGTGACGTGCATTGAAATGAGACTTCTTTAACAATAAGATAATGGCGACTGCAGCCAAGCGTTGCACAACGTTCTGAATGGAACGTGTTTCACTATCCGCTTATGAAAACACATGGTGCCTATGGGCTTGGAAAGATCTGTTTTCTACCCATATTATCACGTCGTTGCTTTGGTTATTTATTTGTTTATTTTTTGAGTCATCACTATTGGGAATTATCTGATGCTGCCTGCTACGTATTCCTCTCCATCGCCAACATCTACGTGTCAGAGTATAACTTGCTTCCTACCTCCTCAAATATTTACTGAATCTACGCCAATATCTTCGTTCCCCTACAGTTTTTACCCTCTGTGGTTCTCTGTAAGACCATGAAGGTTAATACCTGATGCCTAAATATACGTCCTATCGTCTTATACCTTCCTCCCGATACCGTTTCCCATGTTCCTTCCTTCACTGACTCTGCAGAAAAACTCCTTACAGGTTACCTTATCAATGCAACTGATTTTCAGCGCTCTGCTGTAGCACCAGATCTCAAACGCATCGATTCTCTTCTGTTCCGGTTTTCCCACTGCCCATTACTCCAATACAGTGCAGTTTTCCAAATATACATTCTTACAAATTTCTTCCACAAACCTAACACCTAAGTTTGACACTAGCAGACGGCCCTTCGTTTCGAATGCTGTCCACTATAGTTTATTTTGATTACATGGTAGCAGAATTCCATAACTTCGTTTATTGCGTGATCACCAATTTTAATGTCAAGTTTCTCGCTATTCTCATTTTTGCTACGTCTCGTTACTTTTGTCTTTTTCCGATTTAGTCACAACACTTATTCTATACTCATTATACTGTACATTCAGCTCATCCTGTAATTCTTTTTCACTTTCAGTCAGAATAATAATCTCATCAGCGAATCTTAACTTTGATATCTTTTCACCTCGAACTTTAATCCCACTCTTGAACCTTTCTTTTATTTTCGTTATTGCTTCTTCGATGTATCTACTAAACAAGAGGGGCAAAAACCTACGTCCTTGTCTTACACCCTTTTTTATCCGAGAACTTCCTTCTTGTTCTTTGGCCCTAATTTTTTCTGTTGGTTCTTGTACGTATTGTATATCATCCCTCTTTCTCTATAAAAGAAATGGCTCTGAGCACTATGGGACTTAACATCTGAGGTCATCAGTCCCCTAGAACAAGGAACTACTTAAACAACTAACCTAAGGACATCACACACATCCATGCCCGAGGCAGGATTCGAACCTGCGACCGTAGCGGTCGCGGGGCTCCAGGCTGAAGCGCCTAGAACCGCTTGGCCACACCAGCCGGCCTTTCTCTATAGTTTACCCATATTTTTGTAAGGATTTTGAACATCTTGTACCATCTTACATTGTCGAACACTCTTTCGAGGTCAACAATAACCTATGCACGTGTCTTAATTTTCCTTCAGTCTTGCTTCCATCAAGGAACTGCCTCTTTGGTGCCTTTACCGTTTATAAAGCCCAACTAATCCTCATCTTGGGCGAATGAACTGTTAATCTAACTACGCGACAATTCTCGTACTTCTCAGCTCTTGGAATCTTGGGAATTGTGTGGATGACGTTTTTTCGATATTCTGATGGTATAACGCCAGTCTCATAATTCTACACACCAATGTGAATAATAGTTTTGTTTCCACTTCTCGCAACGACTTTAGAAATCCCGACTCGTTGATCAGTGAGGTGTGACAACAGAAGATAGCGAAGGAAAGCTGAAGTACTAAATTTCGTGTTTAAGAAATCATTCACGCTAGGGAACCGTACAAACATACTGTCGTTTGACCATCGCACAGCCTCCCGTATTGAAGACATAGTAATAGGCGTCCCTGGCGTAGAGTAGCAACTGAAAGAGTTGAAAACAAGTAAGTCGCCATGTCCGTATGGAATCCCAATTTGGATGTTCAAAGAGCAGTCTACTGCACGGGTCCCTTACTTAGCTTGCATTTATCGTGAATCTGTCGCCCGGAGAAGCGTCCCAACCGAATGGAAATAAGTTCAGGTGACTCCTGTATACAAGGGTGAAAGAAAGGACTCACAAAACAGCAGACCAATTTTCTTAACATCAGTGTGCTGTAGAAGTCTTGAACATGTTTTCGGTCGTAATACAGCAAATTTCCTTGAGAGGGACAAGCTTTCGTCCACAAATCACCATGGATTCAGAAAGCGTCTATCGTGCATGGATCACTTTTCCCTTTTCTTAGATGGTATCCTGCGCACCATGGATGAACGGCAACAGGCAGATTCCATATTCCTAGATTTCCGGAAAAAGCTTGATGAGGTATCTCACTGTGGACAGTTAACGTTGGCAGAAGCATACGGAATAGTTTCCCAAATTCGCGAGTGGGTCGAAGACTTCTCGAGTAATGTAATCCATTACGTCGTCCTCGTCTGAGTGTGTTCGTGAGAGACAAGAGCATCGTCAGGAATGGCCCAGGGAAGTGTGACTGGACCACTGCTATTCTCTGTATATTTAAATCACCTGACCGACAGGTTGAGGAGCGGTTTGCTGATGATGTTGTGATGTACGAGAAAGTGTCGTCGTTCAGTGACTGTAGAAGTACACAAAATACCGCGAAACGTCCCCTTAGAAAAATTATGAATGACTGTGCTGGTAAACCTCTTACGTTAATTGATTTTCAAACAGCTCAACAAAACTGAACGTACTCAGACAATTCTCTCTTTACTTATTCTGATCATCACTAAACTGACACACAATATTTTTAGCGCAATGCACTCTGACTTTCAAAAATCCCTACAAAAGAATGGCCCTGGCTAACCATAACCTATAACTATCATGAATCACTTACCTCACAAAAATCTTCGTTACTCGAACTACTGCAATACAGCGAGCGCCAAATACTGCCAACTAAATAAAAGATTTAACTACTGAAGGCACTAACTACGGATGGGAATAGTTAGGGAATTAAAGATTTTGATAGAGAACAAACAATGTATTTACCTTAATAGTGTTCGAAAGTCATCATATATATATATATCTATTAATACATGACATCCATCTTTACAAATTTCTGTTTTCTGGCGGTCACACGTCCAGATCGTCCGCTTGTAGTAACCTCTCAAAACTATGGCATCTCTCTGTCCACATCCACCACTGTTGGAGGCTCACCTCCAACTTCCCAACGCTACGTGCTGTTCACATCCAACTGCCTAACACTACACAAGCGAATATTCCAACAATGAGTCCAAACAGACACAGACTACACGCACCACACTCAGTGATTTTCATACAGACCGCTACCAATATAAAAAATACAAAAACCTAAACACCTACTTACATAGACCCTATGCTCCCCACAAAAAAAATTTGTAATCTGTTTTCATAATTACAATAACAAAGACATTAAATGCACACACTCATTGATATACTGTTGGTCAAATGCAAAATTGTCCTCACAGTCCATAAAGACAGTGCTGATAATTCATCATAATAGTAATTACAGTTTTTTTTTGCACAAAGGCTGAGCAGTAAAAGAAATGCATATGTAAGTAGTGGATTTCCATGCAGTCTTGAAGAAGTAGCGTTGTCCTTCCAATGGAAAGACAGTGCTGACTCTTGACATGCAGACAGATAAGGGGCCACGATAGAGCCCACCCACAGCAGAGTCAGTAGAAGTTTTGAAGAATCTTGGTAGGTAGGTCATCACAGAGCAGACTCACTGTAGTCCTGGTACAGATTATGGTATTGGTGGGCCACCAAACGTGCAGACCCACTGTAGTCCTTGTAGAGATAATGGTATTGGGGGGGGGGGGGGGGGGCATCAAAGGTGCAGGCCCATGGTAGTCCTTGTAGAGATGGCGAGCAGCCATCTGTTGCGACTGTGTGGGTGCACAATCACCATCAAAGACTCTTGCAGATAATGTAGCAAGTCCATAAACCACCACTTGTGCATTCACAAACTTTTTGGAATGGCCTTAGAACCAGCAATGCTTTTAACCAGTCCCTTGTGGAATTATCAATTCACGTCTTTCTTAACTTCTCACACATTGTGCATATATATACTATAGAATGAGGCAATGCAGCAGCGCAAAACAATTAACACAAACAGTAATGACAAAAAATGTGTGCAGTGAAGTGAAACTTAATTTGAAGAACTGGTGTCTATACAATTATAAATTTACAACATACGAATACAATTACAAAGGTACCAAATACATCATTAAAGAACATAATAATACAGATAAAATTTGTAGTAATAAGGGCTTTACAAAAGATTAGAAATAAAGATATACATCGGTGTTACAGGAATTACGATATAAGTAAATAAATGAGAATATTCAAACATTAATTTGACATATGATTATTAAAGGAAAACGTAACAGAGTAAATAATATCCAAATATTTTTCCAAAGTATTTGAGGATAACAGTATTCCTCATCTTAGTGAATGTAGCTTAGTATTAGAAAAATTCTACAACATACCTCTTATCAGATAAACACATAAAGACAGGAAGAACACAAATACACAAGGATACACAAACACACAGCCAAATAACACAAAAGGAAAGGACAGGGTTTGTTTTCAGTGTGACATTTGGTACTGCAGTATTTGTAGTATTTGATTTGCAAACAAAATTTTCTTTACTTCTTGAAGTTCTCCCATAGTTCATCATTATTCCCAAAAAGTCCTATCTATACCTATTGTCCCTAAACCCTACTGTTTTGTTCATATACTCTTTCAAAATAATTATTCTTCATTGTACACAACTTTTTTTGCCAAACTTTTTGCATATAACTTCTCAATGCATTTCTTCCAATTCATCACAACTCATTCTCTTATATAGCCTAACCCCTCTTAAGCTAACTTAAATCTACTGAGATCAGATATATGTACTAGTGAATGAGGCAATGCAGCAGCACAAAACAATTAACACAAACAGTAATGACAACAAAATGCAAATTGGCAAAGCAAGCAGCAATAAATATATCTAAATTAGTAAAGAAAATGCAACGTTACAACTAATATGAGATTATGTGCAGCAACAAGAAAAATAAATCAGCAGTAAAACTGGCTTCGCAGAGTAATACAAAGTGAAATGCCTTGCAAACACAAGCAGCAAATGCAGTAACCTATACCTAAACATGACAAAGTTCAAGCAGAAAAAATACTATACTAAAGATAGGATATGTCTAATACCTATGTCAGATCTGAACACTAGAGTGATGCATCAAGATAAGTTACTCTATCAAACAAGTTACCAAATCGTTGAAAAAATTATGTATGCAATTCCTGTGAAGTGAAATGTCTATTTGTTCTCCCTTTCTTTAAAAAAAGTAGATCATAAAATTATTATTTAATGCGTCTGTAGACAGAAAATAGTGATAATAGTAAATCTATTAAATTTTATTTTAACCAATGCTGCAGTGCAACTAGAAACTAGATATTAAACAAAATGAGCATATATATATATATATATATATATATATATATATATATATATATATAAAAAGCATGAAACATCATTCACTAGTCATATGGCATTTCATAAGGCAGTAAAAAAAATCTGTCAACTAGACAGACAGTCATAATGAGATGTATAGACATAAAATATTTCTCATCATTTCATTAGGCATTTCAGTAAATATCAGAAAGTACGAGCTCCAAACTGTAATCATATGTTTACAAGTATGAGTGTGTCATGTTTGCGATGCTTTCTACAAAGAAATGTCAAAAGTGAGGTTAATGGCCTCTTTTTTTCTCCACCTGTGCCTCTGATAGGCCAACACTAATGCCTTTTTTCCAGGCAACTGTCATGCAGCTGGGCGCCCACAGCACATTTCATCAAGGTCACCTAACTTCCTTACCAATATAATTATGACAGCAGTTTCTGCTAGAGTGACAGTCTCATATATACAGGGTGAAAAGTATTTAAACCGACAAACTCTGGGAGGTTGTAGGGGACATCAAAACAAATATTTTTCCCTAATGTCATTTTTCCTTATGTGGAATATTTACACCGGTAGAGGAAGATTTCTCTGGTGGCAAATTAACTAAACCAACAAACACTTTTCCATTTCTATATGAGCAAGAAGCAACACATTAACACAACCCAATTTCAATTACAGTAGATTTTCAAAAATGCCCCCATTGACACATAAACAAAGGTTAAACCGACGGATAATGTTCTGTCGGACACGGGCAATAACCCCAGGAGTATCCCGAGTGGTTCCTGCTGCTGCTACTATCCAGGCAATCAGATCCTCTTCTGATGCAACAGGAGTTGCATAAACAAGGTTGCACATCTCTCCTCACACAAAAAAGTCCAGAGGGGAAATAGCTGGGGATCGAGCAGGCCATGGTACAGGACAACCTCTGCCAATCCACGTTTCTGGGAACCGTCGGTCCAGGAATTGACGCACACAACGACTGAAATGTGCTGGCGCCCCGTCGTGTTGGAACCACATGGGTTGTCTTGTAGGGAGTGGGACGTCTTCCAGCAATTCTACCAATGCTCTGGCTAGAAAATTGTACTAGTGCCTGCCATTTAATTGCCTAGGTAGCAAATACGGCCCAATTAAACAGTCCTCAACAACACCGACCTTCACATTAACGAAGAACCGCACTTGGTGAGCGCTAGTAACAGTGGAATGTGGGTCATCCTCTCTCCAAACATGCGAATTGTGCATGTTGAAGACTCCATCACGCCCAAACGTTGCTTCATCGCTAAATAACACAGAGGATGGAAATGTAGGATAAATTTCACACTTTTCCAGGTACCACCGCGAAAACCGTGCTCTGAGTGGATAATCAACTGATTCCAGGTTGTGGACATGCTGTAAGTGAAATTGACGTAAAAATTGCTCTTGAAGGACTGTTCTTACATTCGTCTGATTCGTCCCCATGTTACGTGAAATTGTACGAGTGCTGATTGAAGGATCCCGCTTCACATGCTGCAAGATAGCGTCTTCAAATTGCAGAGTTCTTACCGTGCGACGGCGTCCCTGTCCAGGTAATCTGCTAAATGACCCGGTCTTACGCAGATGTTGGTACACAGCAGCAATGGTCGTATGATGCTGGGTACGGCGAATAGGATATTGTTGTTGATAAACCCGCTGTGCAGCTCGTCTGTTGTGGTGCACTGTAGTATGCACCAACCATATCAGTGTACTCACTCCAGGTGTATCGCTCCATTAGTAAACACATACAATGCACTACTACACTGGTGGACATCAGGTGCCTACAACTGAAGAGTGTAATACGCCCTCTAACAACTGAAGATCTTATGTAATACGGCCTCTGACAACTGAAGAGTGGTTTAAATAATCCTCATAGGAAAAAATGACATTAGGAAAAAATATTTGTTTTGATGTCATCTACAACCTCCCAGAGTTTGTCGGTTTAAATACTTTTCACCCTGTATGAAAATTTCACAGGTTGAGAATTTATGTTACGTATGTCTGGAAAGAAAATCCCATAAATACAACTGTCCAGAAATTTCCACCAGCATAGTGATACATTCACGCATGCACACACATTTCATAACTCTTAAAGTCTGATTCTTGGTTTCCAACATCGTTTTCACAAACCAGTATCCCTAACCTCTTCTCATTATTCATATATATATAAGCACATAATCACATCCCTCATAAATGTATCCCACCAGCATAATACACATCGTTGTCGTATTAACATCATCATAACAGATCAATCACAACTCAAAATCGTCACAGCTTCTTTCAGTAATTTCAAAACTAAAAAAGTGCTCTCTGCTCATTTCAATAAAGTCATTTACGCAAATGTACTTTAAAAATCATGATCCCATACCAAGTACATCATGCAAATCTCTCACAGTATCACAATGGTTCCGAAAAAAATATGAAGAGTTCACAAAGTACAGACAAAATACAATTTCATAAGTGTGAAGTTATCCAACTGTGTAACTGCGTAAACATCTGTCACTGATGTAGTAAAAAAAATGTTTGTCTCTCAGTAAAATGACAGATAGCTGCGTAATTCTCTTTTAGAGAAATATGGTAACAATGTGTAAAGTTGTACAAGCAAATACCATGTTAGCTAGGGCTCCTAACACTTGCCACACTCTTAGTACACAGAGTAGGCATGTACTCCCTAAGCATTAATGTAATTATACCCTCAGGTGTTACAGATTACAGCAACGGAATTAAACGTCTCACCGAAAACCTTCTTTGTATCTTTGTAATTCAAGAGTCTTTCTAAAAATGTTCAAAGGACAAAATTTTAATCACTCAAATGCGTTTGCTGTAGCGCTAAACTGTGGGTCTTGCTGGAAGATAATTTCTGTCATTACTTGGTAAAAATGTGCCAAGTGCCATAGTTGTCGTTCTCCATAAGCAAAGATCTGCAGAAGTCAATGTACTTACCTCATCATAAGCAAAAGTGAAATGGTATGCGTATAGACATTGTAATTATTACGCTCATTGCCATGATCAAGAAAGTACTATACTGTAAAGTATTGTTGTGCTACAGAAAAGGCATTGTAACTATAGCATAAAAGGTACTACTGAAACATGGTTTACTTTCCAGAAAGATACAGAGAAAGTGTGCAGATATAAAACAGATACAGCACAAAAGCAACAACGTAAATTGTGTCACTCATTAATAGCATCATGATATAATCGTGTAGCTGTCAAACAAACCAAATACTAAGTCATCTGTAATCTCACGGAAAATACTTTAAATAGAGAATGTCTTTTCAAGTAAACCAAAATGTTACATTAAAGTCTCATTAGCAGTATATGTTATAAACATGTAAGCCTTATACACTCCTGGAAATTGAAATAAGAACACCGTGAATTCATTGTCCCAGGAAGGGGAAACTTTATTGACACATTCCTGGGGTCAGATACATCACATGATCACACTGACAGAACCACAGGCACACAGACACAGGCAACAGAGCATGCACAATGCCGGCACTAGTACAGTGTATATCCACCTTTCGCAGCAATGCAGGCTGCTATTCTCCCATGGAGACGATCGTAGAGATGCTGGATGTAGTCCTGTGGAACGGCTTGCCATGCCATTTCCACCTGGCGCCTCAGTTGGACCAGCGTTCGTGCTGGACGTGCAGAGACGACGCTTCATCCAGTCCCAAACATGCTCAATGGGGGACAGATCCGGAGATGTTGCTGGCCAGGGTAGTTGACTTACACCTTCTAAAGCACGTTGGGTGGCACGGGATACATGCGGACGTGCATTGTCCTGTTGGAACAGCAAGTTCCCTTGCCGGTCTAGGAATGGTAGAACGATGGGTTCGATGACGGTTTGGATGTACCGTGCACTATTCAGTGTCCCCTCGACGATCACCAGTGGTGTACGGCCAGTGTAGGAGATCGCTCCCCACACCATGATGCCGGGTGTTGGCCCTGTGTGCCTCGGTCGTATGCAGTCCTCATTGTGGCGCTCACCTGCACGGTGCCAAACACGCATACGACCATCATTGGCACCAAGGCAGAAGCGACTCTCACCGCTGAAGACGACACGTCTCCATTCGTCCCTCCATTCACGCCTGTCGCGACACCACTGGAGGCGGGCTGCACGATGTTGGGGCGTGAGCGGAAGACGGCCTAACGGTGTGCGGGACCGCAGCCCAGCTTCATGGAGACGGTTGCGAATGGTCCTCGCCGATACCCCAGGAGCAACAGTGTCCCTAATTTGCTGGGAAGTGGCGGTGCGGTCCCCTACGGCACTGCGTAGGATCCTACGGTCTTGGCGTGCATCCGTGCGTCGCTGCGGTCCGGTCCCTGGTCGACGGGCACGTGCACCTTCCGCCGACCACTGGTGACAACATCGATGTACTGTGGAGACCTCACGCCCCACGTGTTGAGCAATTCGGCGGTACGTCCACCTGGCCTCCCGCATGCCCACTATACGCCCTCGCTCAAAGTCCGTCAACTGCACATACGGTTCACGTCCACGCTGTCGCGGCATGCTACCAGTGTTAAAGACTGCGATGGAGCTCCGTATGCCACGGCAAACTGGCTGACACTGACGGCGGCGGTGCACAAATGCTGCGCAGCTAGCGCCATTCGACGGCCAACACCGCGGTTCCTGAAGTGTCCGCTGTGCCGTGCGTGTGATCATTGCTTGTACAGCCCTCTTGCAGTGTCCGGAGCAAGTATGGTGGGTCTGACACACCGGTGTCAATGTGTTCTTTTTTCCATTTCCAGGAGTGTAGTCATTTCATAATCGTGCAAAGAACAAGCAAGCTATACACCCAATAACACTGTGTCGTCTGCTCACTATAACAATGCAGTCGTAATACTGTCTGAATAAGTTCCCTATGTTCTTGACTGGAAAGTTAACTACAAAACATTGTTGCATGTTAACAGTTTCTAAGTGTCACAAAGTGTACTAGTAACGTGAAGTGAAAAATTTTGTGGCAACGACTAATTCAGAAAGCAAATTACCTCTCAATAAACGGTTTTAGATGTGAAATGTGGTGTAAACCTTTACTCTTCCTGGTACGCAGAGTTTCAATTTCAGCGCAATTATCATGTGGTATACGTCAGATTCTGTAAGGTCCACCGTAAATCAGAAAGAATTTGTGACTCAATTGTTTCTTCTTAGGTGACAATGAATGAACATTAATGAGAACTTTCTGACTTATATATAGTTTCTTTGCATTTGTTTTATTGTGTAGTTTTCTCCTTTTGTCTGTAGCAGTATTTATATTTTTAATAACCAAATCAGTTACGTCTTTGTTATTCCGTGTTATTCACTACGTGTATTCGGAAAAGGTACAAGCTCTCTGATTCTGTTTGGTGGTTCTTCATTCTTCAGTACAAGAATAGATGGTAAAGCAGTGGAGTCATGAGGCATTTCATTCAGCACGTTTTGAAATAAGCGTCAATATCTGTCCCAATACTGACGCGTCCTGTGCAATAAAGTCTGCAAAGCTTATTGATTTCTTTCATAATCCGGTCAGACGGGTTACAATGTGGCGAGTACAATGAAATAAAAACAGATTTGATTTTATGATTCTGAATCATCCATGACCAAACAGTAGATCTGAATTGCGGTCCGTTATCTGAAATGACTTTAGCAACGTAGCCAACTTCATGTAAGAAATTTTTAACAAAGGCGTTGGATACAGACCTTCTAGTGGCTTTACGTAACAGAGTGAAAGAAACAAAGTTTGAAGTACGTTCAACAGCTACTAGAATGTACGAAAATCCATTAGATGTTCTGACAAGAGGTCCCAAGAGATCAACAGCAGCAAATTCTTTTAATTTAGAAGGACTGATAGGAAACAACAGAGCACGATGTGAGATGGTAGATGGTTTAGCTTTTTGACAAAGTTTACAAATATCTTAGACTCTCCAAATTCTCTTTTCCATATTGTTAAAATAACAAGTCGTCCGAAGAATATGATAACATTTTCGTGGACCAAAATGTGAGTAGCTAGCACGAATGCACCAGATGAGCTTATTAACAAAATCTTCAGGAATGCAAACTGCCCATAGACTGTCATCAACAGTGCAATATTTGATGAGTATGTTGCTTGTAACCAGATAATAATGCCAAATCTGTGTGTATGTCTTTTCATGCCATTTACTTTTGATGTCTTTCCAAATTGGATCTTTATCTTGTACGTGAGCAATGGCCTTTAAAGATGTGGCGATGAAGTTTTCAAAGTCGATTTTCTGAATGTAAAGAGTACTGAAATTTTTCTCGTGGTTGCCTTCTGTGTTACTTTTCTCAAGCCCAGCCTGTGCACATGACAGTGCATCTGCAACAATGTTCTCCTTGCCGGAAACGTAAACTATTGTGAAGTGGAATTCTTGCAGAAACAATGCCCAAAGTTTTAATCTGTCATGATTTAATTTTGAAGACATAAGAATTTGTAATGCATGATGATCACTGCATTCCTTTACATGTTTACCAGAAAGAAAGACACGGAATTTCTTAAATACCCAAACGATAGCTAAAGCTTCTAATTCAGTAACGGAATTTTTTTTTTTTCAGATTTTGTTAGCAAGCGGCTAGCAAAAGCAATAGTTTTCTGAACAGCAGTGTCATTTTCTATGGCTTCTTGAAATAAATGGGCACAAGACCGACTTTAGAAGAATTTGTGCTAAGGCAGAAATCTTGTGACAGGTCTGGATAAGCTAGTATTGGCGCGTTAAGTAGCGCTTCTATCAAAGAATTGAATTCCAACTGTACCTGTTCGTCCCAGTTATAAATAGTATTTTTTACAGTGAGAGAACAAAGTTTAGGTGGTATTAAAATTTGCATATTCAAAAAACGACAGTAAAAATTTTTGTGACCTAGAAAACTGCGGACTTGTTTTTTGTGGATGGAACTGGAATTGCTTTGATTGCTTGTAGCTTTTCAGGATCCAGCTGAATGCCCTTAGAAGAAATAATGTGTCCCAAAAACTTCACCTTTGACCTTCCGAATTCAGACTTTTCCAAGTTAACTGTAATTCCAGATTTTGGAAAAATACGTAACACATTGTTGAGGATGCGACTGTGTTTTCCCATGTGGCTTCTGCTATTAGAATTTCGTCCACATATAAGGTGATATGACGTTTTAAGAACTCAGGTAATATGGAATTTAGCCCATGAATGAATGCGGCCGTACAATTGTTCAAACCAAAAGGAAGTTCCCGAAACTGATAACAAACGCCGAAACAAAGAAAAGCTGTGTATTTTCTACATTCTGGATGAAGTTCGATCTGATGAAAGCTGGATCTAAGATGAATAGAAGACAACACTTCTACACCATTACAAATTTGAAGAAGTTCTTCCAACGTATGTGGTCTGTCTGTTTCAGGAATGATGATAGTATTGATTTGTCTCGAATCTAAGACAAGCCCGATCGATCCATTTTTCTTTTCAACAACATGTAATGGATTGTTGTATGAGCTTACTGCAGGCTCAATAATACCCTCTTCAAGCATAGATCGTATTTCTGTTCTAAATCGGTCCCTATAATGTGCCGGAATTACGTATGGCTAAAATGGTTCAAATGGCTCTGAGCACTATGGGACTTAACGTCATGGCCATCAGTCCCCTAGAACTTAGAACTACTTAAATCTAACTAACCTAAGGACATCACACAACACCCAGCCATCACGAGGCAGAGAAAATCGCTGACCCCGCCGGGAATCGAACCCGGGAACCCGGGCGTGGGAAGCGAGAACGCTACCACACGACCACGAGCTGCGGGCTATTACGTATGCTCCTATACAAAATTTAGTATGCTCACGAACACGAAACTGGTATTGAAACCCCTTGATTGTCCCTGTTTTGTGACTAAAAACTGTGGAATGTGCTTGTAAAATGTCAAAAAGGTCCTCCTTATCAGTGTCATTACAGTTCTAAATTGTTTGAATTTTATTCTGAATTAAGTCATTACTATCAAATACGTCATCGATATCATCCCTGTCAATCCTTGCATAGTGATTGTTAGTGTCAAGTTCCGTCGAAAATTCTGAACTGTTGTCTAACAAGAAGTAAAGCCGATAAATTTTGTCGTCATGGCTTGAGAGCCAATCTACAAATTTCAAAGCTATCGACTTACCTTCTTCCTCTAAACTTATTTCATCATTGTGAAAGTTTAAGATTGCTTTTTATTCATTCAAAAAGTCTACTCCCAATATAATTTCTGTCGACAATAATTGAACAATAAGAAGTTCATAGAGAATCCGTGGTTTTGACAAAAGAGTTCTAATTTGGTTTGTTGGCTTACATCTACACTTTTTCCAAAGATTGCACCTTGTAATTTAATCTTACGTAAGAAGTGTGGGGCAATCGTTCGATTTGTTGCATTTTCTAAAAGTTGTTTCACTAGTTTCTGAAATGGGACTGCCAGAGTCAAGTACTGCCATAAATTTTACATCATTTACTGTAATGTGAATTACGGGATATGCAATGTTATTCTTTTTTACGTCGTGTTCCTCGAGTAAGATGTCCCTAATGTCTTCCATTTTTACTTAATTAATAGCCATGGCAGCTACATCCTCAGCTTCATAAGTACGTTTTGTGGCTGCTAACGGTGTGATTCATTGTATACTGTCTCTTTGTTGTCGCAAGTCGTTGTTGGGATTAGGAGACCTAACTTCTACAATTTAGACATGTCGTGAGGGCACTGCCCTGTTTGAATCCCGACAGTTCTGATTAAATGCTTGTCTGTTGTTAATGATTGTATCGTCTGTCGTCTTGTCAGTAGTTTCCATAGCCTCTTTCTTGTCGGTCCCGTGGTGGAGAATTTGTCCTGGAATCGTAACTTCGCAAAACCTGCGGCGCAGTGTTACAATGGATACTAATGTACTTCATACACACGTCAGTAAAGTGAAGAGCGACGCAGTCACCCTCTTCCACCACAAAGACGCACACCAACGTGTTGCACTTCTCGAAGCAACTACAGAAAGAGACCTGCAGCTCCCACAGAAACGCCAACGGAACCCACGGAGGAGGAAGGAGACGTTTACCAACGAAACAAAATGGAGAATGTGCTATGTGTCAACGCCACCTAAGAAGGTACTATTGCCCACCAACATGTAAGTTGCACTGCTAACTCACTCGCAACTGTCGACAAAGGGCCTTCCATCTTATTTGTTGAAAATAGAGACAGGCTCCACCCTTCTGCACTAGGCAAAGTTGTCAGACATAATCAATATAAGAAAATTGAGACTGAGTCAGCAACGCTCAAACATCCCTTACTGAGGACGAATTACTATCGGAAATGACGTGATACTGCGAAATTATTGCCATCAGAATGTTTAGTAATATTATAACCTTGAATGAGCAAAATGTAACAAGATTGTGTTGTGACATTTAGATCAAAGCGGCTCTCACAGTTTGTTTGTATTAACGGAGTTCGCCGTCCAATGGACTTGTATATGCCCTCCCTCTTACAATGCTATAATTGTTTGAGTTATGGAGATTGCAGCAAACAGTGTATAAATAACACAACATATGTGTCCTCCACAGGCCCATGCAGAAGTGATGCCTGCGCGGCGACCAATCAACCACCTGTATTCATTTTACCTGTAGTCACAGTGCCTTATCGCGAACCGGACACAAGTAAATTAACAAAATTATGCCTGTCAATAATACTGCATCTGAGAAGTAGTAGCTGTGTTTGAATACAGGCATTATGCAAATGCAGTTACCACATCGCCAAAAATTACTAGACAGGGTACAGCCACACCTAACTACACCATCAGCTACGGAGAACATCTATGGAACACAGAGGACCCCGTCAAAGCATTGTTCCCCGTGACGAATTGTACTAAGCAGAACTCAGCCTCCCTCTTGCTCCAATGGGTCCCAAACTCTACCCACCACAACTTCACAGGTTCATCCAACATAGTGCTTCTGGGATCTACCTCGTCAACAACATTTTGAATATAATTATGCCTATGACAAATAACTGTATCGTATAAGCAGATTACTAAAGAACCCATTGTAGTACTACAGATTCGACTGAATTTTCTCATTTTCAGAGTATTGAAAGGCGATCTATTAATGTTGTTAAAAACCAATGAAAAGCCAAGATCGCATAAAATATGTCTTTACTCAAGATGACCAGTTTAAACAATCACTAGTGCCATCTTCAAGTCTTTAACATCTGTCTGTTGTAAAATATGCTCATTTTACGCTCTGCGTGGGGTTCAGCGTAAAATGAACATGTTTTAACACAAAGATGTTAAAGACCTGAAGATGACAGAAATTTTTTAT
The DNA here is from genome assembly GCF_021461395.2 of Schistocerca americana. Classification (NCBI taxonomy): domain Eukaryota; kingdom Metazoa; phylum Arthropoda; class Insecta; order Orthoptera; family Acrididae; genus Schistocerca; species Schistocerca americana. The sequence continues at coordinate 427,528,775 of NC_060121.1, read as the reverse complement.
GCGACATTAGCTTTCGAATAATTTTTTAGAAACAGATTCGATACGAATGTCAACCCAAAATACGTTGAGCCCGCAACTTACACCCAAAAATGGCCTCTAAAATCATCAATTGGAATGTAGGATTGCTCAAGGCTAACAAAGACAGCCCTCGACATGTTCTGCTCGAAGTTAATTTAGACATTTCTGTCATTACCGAAACATGGTTAAAACCAAACGAGCTGTTCACAACCCCAGGCTACTCTGTCGTTATAGAAAATAGAGATGATGGCTACGGCAGTGGAGCGTTGTCGGTAAAACAAGATATCCACTTTTTGTTATCAGTACTGGAAATTAACATTACGCATTACAAGGATCTCCGTCTGAATTTGTTCTCGAAGTACAAAGCACCTAATGACAGATTTTCTGAAAAACAGGTATTAACAATCATTGTCTCCCTGTGATAACCCCTTCTGATGCCAGGTAACATTAAAGGCCACCTTCACTGCGGGTCTGCAGAAGTGCCAGCGCAATGGGGGCAATACTGTTGGCTGTATTAGATCGCAAAACGTCACAATACTAAGTGACGGCTCACTCACACGAATTGGCCAACGAAATAAAGTCCCGACGGCAGTGGACTAGAGCGTAGCATCCCCTGCACTGTCTAGCGGAACAACAAGGGAAGTGATACCCGATACTATAGGTTCGCATCACTTGCCAATCCAAATCGTAAAAACTCACAGCCCAGGGAGACTGTCAAAGACGTCGTTAGCCAGGAAACGAACCAAAACAAAGCCAACTGGAACTTATATGATACTCTGCTGGAAGAGAAACTGAAACCTATCATCGAAACAATCCAGAAGGAGTCCATGGGGTCTCGGTATCGCTTATCAGTGAAGCAAAAGAAGTCTCAAGAAGTCTCAATACCTCATAACGAGATGAGCGGACTGCTCATGGGTTGCCAACCTGTTGGTGGGGCTTCAGAATACCATGCACTTCACAAGGAAAGAGGAACTGAGAAAACACAAAATTCTCTCTAACGATGCGATCTTCCTTCCTCTTAAGAAAGAACAAGCTAAAGAAAATATCAATGTACAAAAACAGGAAACCACGACAAAATTTTTGCTTTGCGGGCTGCAAATAAACACAAATAACTGGGATATGGAATGTGGCAAGGAACATAAAAAACCGTATATCATTCGACGAACTTTTAGAATCGTTCTTGTGTATAGAGTCACCTAGCCTAATGGATAAGGAAGACGAGTCGGAATATGAACAGGACAACAGTGACATTAAAAATACCTTTTCGCTGAAAAATCAGGGACCCACCATATTTAAGAATTTCTAACATCGTGCAGCCCCGTCAGCAACGGTGATAATTGAACATATAACACGTCAGCCTCAGTTGCAAATAGAAACCAATCTTTACCTAGGTTTCAACCAAAATAATTTGGCCTTCTTCAGAAGCTATTGACTCTAAACTATTGCATGCCAAAGTGTGGCCATACCAAGTATAAAACTATAGCACCGTAGTACCCGGTCATAAATCTACATTACGTAGCTGAAGAGAAATAGCAGACCCCACTGCGCGGACGAGGTCGGTAGGCCGCGAGAGCTGCTCTTTCTCTTCAACTAAGTAATGTAGATTTATTACTGGGTACTACGGTGCTGTAGTTTTACACTTGACATGGCCAAACTTTGTCATGGAATAGTTTAGGGTCAATAGCTTATTAAGAAGGCCAAATTATTTTGGCTGAAATCTAGGTAAAGATTGGTTTCTATTTGCAACTGAGGCTGACGTGTTATATGTTTATATGTCCACCATACTCCAGTCTTAGCATTGATGTGACTTCAGACTTTTTCACATCTGGTAATAAGTCAACACGCACAGACATCACACTCCAAAGACTCGGCACTGTACAGTACAAAGCCTTGTGTTCAGTTACTGAGGCGTTGATGTCAATCCCAACCAATGCGTTATTGGGTGAAGTGAATAAACCACCGTAGAATTTGCAACGAATATTTCTCTGCAAGGAACTCCTCCTGCGCCTCTATTTCGACAAATACGACGAAAAAAGCCTGGCAGTTAACACCGTACTGTATGCACGGAAGATACTGGATAAATAAGCAACTTCTACTCCTCGCGGTTGAATATATGGAGATGTAGGCGCTAAGGCACCAGGTGTGGAAAATTCCTACCGCACTACAGTAGGTCATACGAGACGTCGACTATGTAAACTGATGCCAGGACAAGTGCAATGTTTCAAAACCTGTAGACAACTAACGCAACGGGACTGAACTTCCTGTCTCACTGTCATGATGCGTGCGTGACTTATACAAATGTGTCTAGTGGAGGCACTGGTAGTTCTTAGTTGGTACCCCGAAGCAGACAACAGGGCCAATACAAGCTGAATCCAGTTTCCACTATTGTCACAGCCCAGCTATTCGCATGGACGACCACTTTAGATTCAATAATCATTATTCCTGATAGTATGTCCGCCCTGCAAATGATTAGTAACCATCATGACTGTTGTACTAACCCCATAGTTGAAGCAGTTGTCGACTGCTCGTTCAATCCGATTTCGGATTCTGTCTGTCACAACATCGTCGTCGGCGGTGCCGTGAATCCTAATCACCTCTCTATCATTACTTTGTACGTTGTTCGAGAGCTTATTGATAAATTCGAGCTGGAAATATTGCTACAGAAGAATGCTGAAGATTAGATGGGTAGATCACATAACTAATGAGAAGGTATTGAATAGAATTGGGGAGAAGAGGAGCTTGTGGCACAACTTGACAAGAAGAATGGATCGGTTGGTAGGACATGTTCTGAGACATTGACGGATCATCAATTTAGTACTGGAGGGCAGCGTGAAGGGTAAAAATCGAAGAGGGAGACCAAGAGATGAATACACCAAGCAGATTCAGAAGGATGTAGGCTGCAGTACGTACTGGGATATGAAGAAGCTTGCACAGGATAGAGTAGCATGGAGAGCTGCATCAAACCAGTCTCAGGACTGAAGACCACAACAACAACATAGTGTGGAAAATAAATGGGACAAAACGATTAAACTGTATCTGTGCACATTCATTACGGTATGTTTAATACGGTTAGTAGCTTACTGATTATTAATAACTAATGTATTCTTTTGTTTCAGAGAGCTTCTGAGTATGTTATAACATAGATTAGACAACGTTAGAGTCAACTTTTCGTAATTTGTCATCATGAAACCTCACTTTTACCTCTATTGAACAACGTATTTCACCAACACGAATTTTTACAATAGTCCACAACTTCTCGACGGGATTTAAGTCTGGTGGATTACTAGGCCAATGAAGCATATTAATGTTGTTTCCTTCTATGAACGTCTTGATTGCTTGAAAAGTGTTACACGGGACCAGGTCAAGTAGAGCCGTTCTTCCGCCATCTGCAAATGTCTGTAAGAGTGGCACAATTCAGGGCCTAAGGATTTCCACGTATTTCGTTGAATTCATCATGCCGTCTACTTAAACCAGTGCCCCAGGGCCACTTGGAATGAAGAAATCCCAAAACATTTCTTGGGGAGAGCATTTTACAGTCTGTTCAAGATGCTCACGTCTCACTGCCTTACAGCACTTGCTCAGTATCCTTAAACACTAAAAAGGAACTCTTCACTGAAAATTACACATTTCCAGTCAATGGAGATTCAAGATTTATTTATCATGATTCATGCCAACCGTTTTTTCTTTATGGTAGGTGTAAACAACTAGTGATGGTTTCTCGTTTTCGTCCACATCTAGCCCTTCTCTTTGTAAACAATAAGGTAGTATCACTATATACCCTAATAAGTCTTGAAAAACTAGATTTTCCTGTACCAACAATGAAGGCAATGTCTCTTACTGAGTAACTATTTTTGCCTACTTCTTAGGTCAAATGTACATTTTCACACAAACACAAAGTTTTCCTGTAGGGAAAATGTACGCTGTTGCTACACATTCAAGCATTCAATTCAACTGGAGGGGATATGCAATTGTTGTTCATAGCAAAGACGACGATAGTCCACAAGAGTGCAACAACTGGGTACAGTATATAAAATTGGTAATAGCTGACCAATTTCAATTCCTTGTAAAATATGAGCTTGTCCCAATCAATTTGCACGCTACTGTCAATTTATTGATTTTATGGTTGATTTTACTTCTACGGGTGTCGTGACGTACGTAGTCATATTACTCAACTAATACACCACCGGTCATTAAAATTGTTACACCAAGAAGAAACGCAGATGATAAACGGATATTCATTGGACAAATATATTTTACTAGAACTGACATGTGATAACATTTTCACGCAGTTTGGGTGCATAGATCCTGAGAAAACAATACGCAGAACAACCACCTCTGGCCGTAATAACGGCATTGATACGACTGGGCATTAAGTCAAACAGAGCTTGGATGGAGCCCATGCAGCTTCAACACGATACCACAGTTCATCAAGAGTAGTGACTGGCGTATTGTGAAGAGCCAGTTGCTCGGCCACCATTGACCAGACGTTTTCAATTGGTGAGAGATCTGGAGAATGTGCTGGCCAGGGCAGCAGTCGAACATTTTCTGTATCCAGAAAGGCCGGTACACGACCTGCAACATTCGGTCATGCATTATCCTGCTGAAATGTAGGGTTTAGCAGGGATTTAATGAAGGTTTGAGCCACGGATCTAACACATCTGAAATGTAACGTCCACTGTTCAAAGTGCCGTCAATGCTAACAAGAGGTGACCCAGACGTGTAACCAAAGGCACCCCATACCATCAAGCCGGGTGATACGCCAGTATGGCGATGACGAATACACACTTCCAATGTGCGTTCACCGCGATGTCGCCAAACACGGATGCGACCATCATGATGCTGTAAACAGAACCTGGATTCATCCGAAAAAATGACGTTTTGTCGTTCGTGCACCCAGGTTCGTCGTTGAGTAGACCATTGCAGGCGCTCCTGTCTGTGATGCAGCGTCAAGGGTAACCGCAGCCATGGTCTCCGAGCTGATAGTCCATGCTGCTGCAAACGTCGTCGAACTGTTCGTGCGGATGATTGTTGTCTTGCAAACGTCCACATCTGTTGACTCAGGGATCGAGACGTGGCTGCACGATCCGTCACAGCCATGCGCATAAGATGCCTGTCACCTCAACTGCTAGTGATACGAGGCCGTTGGGAACCAGCACGGTGTTCCGTATTACCCTCCTGAACCCATCGATTCCAATTTCTGCTAACAGTCATTGGATCTCGACCAACGCGAGCAGCAATGTCGCGATACGGTAAATCGCAATCGCGATAGGCTACAATCCGACCTTTATCGAAGTCGGAAACGTGATGGTACGCATTTCTCCTCCTTACACGAGGCATTACAGTAACGTTTCACCAGGCAACGCCGGTCAACTGGTGTTTGTGTATGAGAAATTGGATGGAAAATTTCCTCATGTCAGCACGTTGTAGGCGTTGCTACCGGCGCCAACCTTGTGTGAATGCTCTGAAAAACTAATCATTTGCATATCACAGCATCTTCTTCCTGTTGGTTACATTTCGCGTCTGTACCACCTCATCTTCGTGGTGTAGAAATTTTAATGGTCAGTAGTGTATGTCATTGGTGGTCTCAGATACTTCGTGACAGGTTTTATCGAACCTCACAACCCCATATTTTGAGTAACACCTATGGAATGATTGTCGAAAGTTTTGTAAGACTGCTCACACCTCTTATCGATGTACCACTTACTCTTAAAGCTATCTACTTCTCATCTCAAGTTCTACCAGCCTCCTCCTTCATTACATTCCATATTCTCTTTATTTTGCTATCTTACAATTCGTCTGCCTTGATGTCTATATTATTGTTGTAAATACTACAAGCTGTAGTATTAAGAGCAGTGCTGTTACTGACTTGCAGATATAGTTTCCTTTCCGCAATACGAGGTTGCGTAGTTTCTGAGTATTGCGTGGTGTTAATGTAGACACTGCTGGCGTTGGGTTACTTTTTGAGAAATAGATTTAATATAAAGTTTGAAATATATGAATATATATTTCTTAATATATATTTATATTTTTACTGACCAACTAGGATCACGTAACAGTCTCAATTCATCTTCTCTGCTTGTTGTTTTCTATTTTTCCAGAACTCCTTCATCCTCTCACTATGTTCTTTATTCTATCCAAGTTGTTCCCAATTTGTTATTTATTTATGCATTGAAACCCTTCTGGATTTAATATTTTATTCTTTAAAAGGTTCCTGCGGGGTGTTTCCGATTCTTTGATATTGTGTCTTTCCAGATATTTCCTTTTTTCTGTAGTCAATGCTATTGTTGATTTTTTCTTCCAGGAGTACACAAATATTTGTTTCGTGAGCCTGTTCTCATCCGTTATGTAGAGGTGTCCAAAGAAGATTAATCTTCTTTTAGCAACTACTTCTGATATTTTCTCTGTATTTTTGTAGATCTCATCATTATGTCCCTTTTCCAGCCATCTGTAGTTTGTATTGCACCCACTACTTTTCTAACTATCCGTCTTTCAGGTAGTTCTATTCTGTCCAGCTTATAGTTCATTGTTAGACATTCGCATTCATATAAACATTCTGATCGTATGACTGTGGTTTAGGGTTTTTCTTTTGTTTTCATAGTTTTCTTTGTCAATCCATATACATTCTCCATTTTGTTAACTCTTACATCGACTGTAAATTTTTTACACCATTCTGTTGTATAGTTTCTCCAAGATATTTGATATTACTTACTAGCTCTATTTTACCTTTTTCTGTTTTATGAATTTTTCGTGCATTCTATTGTGTTTATCATGAATTTAGATTTTTCAGCTGAAATTTTGAGCACTGCTCTATCTGCTATATCTTCCAGAAGATCTCTTTGAATAACTGCGTCTGTCAGATCTCCTGAAAGTGTTGCAAAATCAGTGGCATCTCCTTGGGGGTCAGCGGGCTGTGCGCCAACGTCAGAAAAAAATTAAGAAATTGCATCATTCTTAATCAGTATAAAGCGCATTATGTTCGTGATTTTGTTTGGTAATGCTTCAGCTCAACTGTCTACAGCCTGCCTGGCCCCTAGCACCATGCAATGCGCTAAGCATGACGCAGGGCGCTGGCACAGCTTCGCCGCTGACTCCCTTGCTGTACGAGTGTCACTATGCATGCTCCTCCACTCCTTCCACTGCTCGGGCAGACCACAGCCAGGACGATGTTGCTTCTGCCAACGATTCGGAGCGTTGCTGACTGGCTGACTGCTTTGTTTTGCTTACGTCTTGTGTTTCTTGTGGGCGTGAAGATTGCGGCAGTTTTGAATTGGGAAATGAAAGCATTGCGTGAAAACTATTACACAGTCCTTTTCCTCTACTGTTTTACACATAAATGAAACAAGTTATTGGCTATAGCAGACCATGTACTAAAACAAAAGTTTAAACATGTGTCAAGGCAAAATGTGGTTCTGCTGGAAACGGTTTTTAAGAGGCATTTTCGTAAGGCATTGTACGGGTTATCAGACTGGCTTTACAGTTATGACTTGATGAACAGATTTTATTGTAGGGCCTGTCCTTTAATTGCTACGAAGAAAGCAGTTTGGAATAAGCAAGGGTACTGTGATTTAAACCATTTTAATACTGCAGTGAATAAACGCGGTGAGTCTGATACCCACATTTCTACTTTTTTGACATGCCTTGCTATAGTTAACGTTCTTTAGAGTTCAACGAAGGGTGAAAAAAGTATTGCACAATGATAAGCTAAGAAAGAACAGAGATATATTGTCTATTTAGCGAATCAGGAACTATCCTTTCGGGCCCACGAGGAAAATTCAGAACATGTGAACAAAGGTTACATGGAGTTTCTTCTTGCAAACACCAAGTTTGATCCTTCGTTGAAAGACCATTCAGTAACGTCTACAGCGTCCCGCGGCAAATCGGCAACCATGCAAAATGGTGTAATAAATGCAGTAGCTGATATTTAGAGACACGTGATCTGTAATGAATTGAAGAATACGGATTTTATGTTTGATAAAGCATCATATATACGCCATAGATCATAGTTATCTATCGTATTCCGTTACTTTTTAGTTCCATGGAAAAAAAATAGGGGAGTAACTTCTTGGGTTGCGCAATGTGAATGCTGATAGAACTTCAACAGCTCTTTTTAAACATGTCGATGAAATAATGGAGCAATTCAATCTTCTCACGAAATTTCAGTCAGCAACTTTCTCATCCGAATGCGAAAATATTTTGTTGATACCGACCTACATAAGTAGGAACGATCACCATAATAAAATAAGGGAAATCAGAGCTCGTACGGAAAGATATAGGTGTTCGTTCTTTCCGCGCGCTATACGAGATCGGAATAATACAAACTTGTGTGGGTGGTTCGATGAACCCTCTGCCAGGCACTTAAATGTGATTTGCAGAGTATCAATATAGATGTAGATGGGTTCATGAATTTCTTGCTGTGTCAGTGCGAAGTCTTCCTCCAGATTTTGTGGTATTGTTAAAAATCCTGATTTAATTGCCGCAAGCGGACGTTTAAGAGCACGTCAAAAAATGTTGCTAGTATTTCACAGTTTTCTTTGTTATTTAATCATAATTTGCCATTTTCATTTTTGAAACAAATAACTGGTCTTCATACCCCTTAAACAGACGTTTAAAAGTTTGGTAAACATTTCTAGTACTATTTTTGGTAAACTTTTGTTGCATTTCGATAACCTGGGTTAATACAAACATTCTTTAGATTTTTCAGAACGGTTTATTTTTTATGTTTCTTTTATCTGTCGTTTAAATTATCCTAAATGTTCTTCTTTTCTGAATGTCCCCATTTCCTACATTTTTGAGCACTTTGTTCTAGTGCTTCTTCACACTCTTAGTTCCATCATGTATTCCTTTCTTCTTGGTCAGTCCTAAAAAGTTTTCTCTGTTGCTTGTGCCTTGAGTTCATGCTAGTAACCTTGTTTTGTTGTATCAATTTATTCTCTAATTTTTTCTGTATTTTCTATACTAAAATTAGCTGTAGTGGAGTTGTATCTGATTACTTTCTTGGTTATATTTTTTATGTGGGAAAAATCGTACTTAAATCTTAGATAGATAATGATCTGAATCAAATTCCCCATTTCTGATTACTTTAACCTTATAATTTCCGTGGTATTCCTTTTAGGTATAGCCATGATCCAGCTGAAATTCCCCTAGGTATAGATTTGAGATATATAAGTTTTACCTTTTCTTGGTAGTTTACGAAAATGTGTGCACATCAGTTTTAACTAGAACATTTTATGCATATTGATCAGTCTTTAACCATTTCTGTTTGCCCTTAAGTGTGCTAGAACTCGCCTGCAATATTCTTAAATTCCTTTTACTTCCCAAATTCCGCATTGAAGTTGCCGAGAGGTAGTTTAACGTTGTTTTTAAGTATACCGGAGATTACTTCAGATACTAAAAAAGCCCAACACTGATTTACTTTCTGCAGATTTCTTCTGTTTTCTTATAATACATATGTTATATTTTTCATTATTGCTACGAGAACTGTGTGTATCACTTTAGTTCATGTTTTTGAGGATTTTTCTAATGCAAACTATTTTTTCTTCCTGATCACAAATTTAGCAGATTTTGTAGAATCTTTATCTGTATAGAAGGACCAGTGTGTGCACTGTGTGCAGTGATTGGAAGAGAGGAAATATTATATTTAATATTTTTATTATATTTAATATTTTGTCTATTATTAATTATTTATATTATTTATTATTTATATTACATTTAACATTTTATATTATTAAGTAATTTATTTGTTATAATTTCCTTGTTAGAGTACACAACAAATAAACCGAATGAGGTGGTAGTTCTTAAACAGGCTGGCCTTGCATTAGGGAGGGAGATTTTCCGTGGTTTTCCTCAATTACTTCCGGCTAGTGCCAGCATAGTTCCTTATATACGGTCATTGCTGACAACCTGTCCCACACATGCCAACCTAGACCGGTAATTCTGTAAATACCTGTAGGTACGACTAATATTATTTTAGCTTTTTTGAATGGTAGTACAATGCCATGTTCAACAGCCTTGTAAAAATGATCTTCTTACTAATAATGGCATATTCTACTACTGCTTCTACCTCTACTTCTTCTGATTGGTACAAAAATTTGCGTAGGAAATTGCATGTCATGGTCTGAGAGATTAGTGATTATCTGTTTTGTAATACGATTTTGTTCATTAGACCAGTATGGATAGATATTATCAATATCTGTTTCTAGGAGTTAAAAACCTATCAGTTTACAGAAGGAATGAAGTTGAATTATTACTGGAAGATATTTTTTTACGGAAATCTGAATTAAATACAATAGCTACCACTGTTTTTTTCTACCATTAAATAGGCCGAGAAACATTCAAGGCGACCATGTAGCTGCTCAAAATTGTCTGCAGGTTCTCAGTATAAACCGATTATTAGAAACGGTTTGTTAAGAAGTTCTAATTCTGTCACACCTGATTCCAGATGCTACGCCAAGCCAAATTTATTAATGTCGACGTTCTTAAAGATATAAATTTTCTTGATGAATGTCTACTGTCTGCTGTCCACAGATCATGGAGATTCAAACGCAGAAAACGTTAATGCGTTGTACTACACATGTAAAGGAACCCATCGACCTAAAATCGCAGGGTTGCAGATGTACATTCGCAATAGCGTTTCACAGCTCAGGAAAAAACACAGTCGACCATAAATCGTCATAATAAACAAGAAGAAGAAAATTTCCTTCCTCACTGATGTATCTATTTCGTTTACGAGAAACATTCGCAGGTTCATGTTGCGAAAAAAATAGAAAATATGCAAACTTGTCTTTGAAAACACACGGTCAGTGGAATCTAGCTCTAATTCCTCGTGTTGGGCACAGGGATACAGTGAACACCGTCTTTCGATGGTTGAAGCTGAGGTAGAATGTGAAACCTATGCAAGCGAAACAAATGGTCAGGTCTCTATGTCTCAACAGGTATTCCTATGACTGTACTTTTGCCCACAGTTGGCAGGGACGTTACTTTTGTAGAGACGGAAGCTCACTGAAGTGCAGTGACTACAGAGGCCATACAGAGGCGACATTCAGCCACCATTGGCCACAGTCCACAGTCGTGGAACAACGACTGCCCTGGGACGATACGGATGCGAATGCTCTTTGTTCTCTGTATGTGCCGCTTTGCAGCCAGCCGTGTCATCAAGTCACTCAATTCCAGGCATCGCCAGTTTTACTTGGCCTGAGCAACTACGTCACACCTCGGCCCACGAACGACTACGCTAGGCATGGGGTGAGAAATCACTGCAATTTCTCCCTCTCTCACGTCGTTCATGACCTCATGGGTTCAGTAGATGATAGGATCTATTCGTGCAGTCTTCCCAAGCACAGTAGCAGTGCCGGTTTGGTTTAAACAGTACACTTTACTAAAACTGTAAAACCGCCACAAGTCGCATGTAACTTGGTTCAAATGGCTCTGAGCACTATGGGACTTAACTTCTGAGGTCATCAGTCCCCTTGAACTTAGAACTACTTAAACCTAACTAACCTAAGGACATCACACACAGCCATGCCGAGGCAGGATTCGAACCTGCGAACCGTAGAGCTCAGAACCGCTCGGGCACCCCGGCCGGCTGTAACTTGGTATTTTATATGATTCACTCGACCAAAGAGAGCATCTTCAGAAAGTACGTGGCCGAAGGCCAGTGGCTACGAGTCTCGGGCTGTGCACAGCGCCGCCGCCATGCGTGTGTGGACGAACTCTTCGAATTCGAAACTCGATTACAGCAGGCTGTTTCTCCCGCACCAATGTAGTTACGCCACACCCCTTTCATGCTAGATGCTACAATTCGGAGCCTTGTAGCGGTATAGGGCTGGAAATATGTAGACATGAAGAATAAGGTTCTAGAATCTTGATAACTTCTATTTTGTTTGAAAAGCATTAAAAGTTTTTACATAAAAATTCGGAGGCAATAATTTTCAGCACGGTTTTATAGTGTGCTAGGGCGCACCGGTAGCGTTATTAGGTACTGTCATTCTGTTAGTGTGTTGCTTTCTAACTAATCACACATTCTCGTAGTTACTCAGTCCCTGAGATGTCCCTCGTATGTGTTCTGAACTAATTCGTAATGGTTCATTACTGTGCGGGAAAATTCAAAACATTTTGCAACCTAGTACTGTAACATAGTTTATAAGTACTGAAGAAGAACAGTTCATTTTAATATCGTTACTGAAGTTTCTCAGTGGTAAAGTCGTAAGAAATGTGTTAAGTACGTCCATCCACTCGGTACAATGTTCCCATACACATAAACATTGGGGTAAGAATCCTGCCATAAATACCGTTTTCTTATTCAAAAATGTATGTTATCTGTTTCTTATTGAATATTTTTGTATGTATTTATGTATGTATCAACTCAAATGTAAAGAAAATATAACACAAATGGTTCTGCCCACATTTTGTATCATGTCTATACAAAAGAGACTGCATTGATCTTATAGGAGAAATGTAATCCTTATAAATATTGACTAAGAGGGAAGTGACAAATGATGTGTTAAACCGGACGGAACGGATGTGTCATTTTATAAGCGAAAAAGAGAGATAATTTTGGAGAAAGGAGGCAGTTTCCCTTCTAGTAATAGCTGGAATGTGTACTACGAAGAAGCGAATTACAGTCTAGAGACAGTGGAAGTATTTTGAAAGTGTAGAGATCAGCAGACTGAAGAAATTGCCAGCAGATTGTCATAGCACCATTGTTTCAATTAATTACTAAATTTTAAGAAGAATCGCCAATTGTGAAATGATCAACAATGGGGCGGATACGACGAGAGATGATTGCGAGAGTAAAGCTTCAAGACTGAAGAATTAGCAGGAGATTATTTTTCTACAGTGATTGCTTTACAGCACAATGAAGCACTTAAAAAAAGTCGCGTCATGAATTAATACACTGAGGCACCAAAGAAACTTGTATAGGCAAGCGTATTCAAATACAGAGATACGTAAACTGGCTTCGCTGCGATCGCAACGCCTATACAAGACAAGAAGCTTCTGGCGCAGTTGTTAGATGTGTTACTGCTACTACAATGACGGCATATCAAGATTTAAGTGAGTTTGAACGTGGTGTTATAGTCGGCACAGGAGCGATGGGTCGCAGCTTCTCTGAGGTAGTGATTTTCCCATACGACAATTTCACGAGAGTACCGTGAATATCAGGAATCCGATAAAACATCAAATCTCCGACATTGTTGCGACCGAAAAAAGATTCTGTAAGAACGGGACCAACTTCGACTGAAGAGAATCGTTCAACGTGACAGAAGTGCAACTGTTCAGTAAATTGCTGCAGATTTCAGTGCTGGGCCATCAACAAGTGTTAGCTTGCGAACCATTCAACGAAACATCATCGATATAGGCTTTCGGAGCCGGAGGCCCACTAGTGCACCCTTGATGACTGCACGACACAAAGCTTTGCGCTTGGCCTGGATACGTCAACACCGACATTGGACTGTCGATGTTCGTAAACGTGTTGTCTGGTCGAAAGAGTCTGGTTTCAAGTTGTATCGAGTGGACGAACGTGGACGGGTATGGAGACAACCTCATGAATCTATAGACTCTGTATGTCGGCAGGGGACTGTTCAACCTGGTGGAGGCTCTGCAATGGTGTGGGGCGTATGCAGTTGGAGTGACAGGGGACTCCTGATCTGTCTAGATACGGCTCTGACAGCTGACAAGTACTTGAGCATCCGGTCTGATCACCTGCATCAATTTGTTGTGCATTCCGACGGACTTAGGCCATTTCAGCAGAACAATGTGACGCCCCACACGTCCAGAAGCTCCAGGAACACTCTTCTGAATTTAAACACATCCGCTGGCGATTATTGAGCATATCTGGGATGCCTTGCAAGATGCTATTCAGAAGAGATACCCAGCCCGTCGCACTCTTTCGGTTTTATGGACAGCCCTGCAGGATTCATGGCGCCAGTTCCCTCCAGTACTACATCAGATATTAGTCGAGTCCATGCCACGACGTGTTGCAGCACTTCTACGTGCTCGCCGGAATCCTACACGATATTAGGCAGGTGTACCAGTTTCTTCAGTGTGTATGAAAGACAGAAGAAACATTGCAGATATGAAAAATGAATTCGTATTTATGAGAATTCTCCTCTGCTCTCTGTATCCATCCTGAAAGAAAAACATAAGGAGAGAAAAAACCGCTTACAAAAACAGTATTACCATATAGTCATAAAGTATTACAACACCATTCAACGAAATTTGATGCTGCTCTGGTGTAGTTATGCTATGTCAGCCCTCCTGTTTCGCCCCCTTCTTAGGTGTAACCAAGGGTGATAGCAACATTAAAACATGCGTGACTAACGGATCCCTCTATGTCCTCCCCCACCGTCATCCCCTTGTTCGCCAACAGCACACTTTTGTTGAGCATTTAAAAAATGTAGCTCTACAAAGACATACATTCACTGATTACTAGGCGTCAAAATGACAGGTTGTTGTTTCGGCTCCGCTGAGCTGAAAGGCACTACGTCACTGAACCAGCGCCTAGTGGCTGCATGTGCAATCTACGGTGTGTCGAAAGGAATGCCTGTCACAACAGCGCCAGTGATCACTGACTGAATGTCTCTAACCTGGTGCATTCTCAAAACGCTCAGCAGAGGTGCTTGGGTGGCGCCGAGAATGCTGCTGAATGAGAGTTCTCAGAGGGATCCCTTGTCCTTTTATTCACACATGAGTCAATGCCGCCACCCCCTCCTCAACCTGCACGCGTGATCACAACACACGAGGGCCATAAACAGAAGGATTGATAAAACATGAACAACTTTTCCTCCTTCGGATTACGTTCAAATTTCGGCTAAAGGGTTTGAACAGTGCGTAGTGGATCGTCATGGATACCAGAGCAAAAATTGTGGTTACGCTATGGTGTTGTAGACGCACGATGTTCTTACGGAGCGGTTGAATCGTCCAGTGGTGTCATTAGGGCTAAACACTCTCAAGAACGTCGTACTGCTGCTCATCGCATTGTGAACTGTCGTGTTCGACCGCGAAATTTGTGGGAATCAACGCCCCAAGGGAAGCGGTGTTCTCTTCGATTCCCTTATATCCCAAATCCTGATGCCGTTTCGGTTCGTTCCTGGGCCGTGGTGTGTCTGACATATTTTATCTCTGATATATTTCCCTTGTCTCGATACAAAAAAAAAAAAAAAAAAAAAAAAAAACTGTCGTGATTTCAATTCTGGGCTTAGCGTTCCTGACTTACATCACAGAGGCTTCATAAATGGGTTGAAATGCGGTTAAGAGGGTGAGTGAGGACCTTACGACGGTGTGCCACACCCAGTATGGCGTAAGACAAAATTATAACGCTATTTGGTGCCAATGTGACATTGGAATGTCACATTAACTTCTAAGCTCTGGCTTCGTTTTCCGCTTGTATCGACACCGTATTGTCTCAAGCGTCACCGAGCTCCAGGGTGACGCCGGAAGGTGCGATGCTTTGCATAATAATCGTCTAGGGGTAACGTCTTTTATTAGTAACCAACATGTCCTCAATCATAACATAGTGTAGCTAAACTGTCGATCGAGAGGAAAATATGTTTTCTTATGACTGACAGTTTTACATTTGATAGATAAATGTGCACTGTGATAAAATTAGCGTAACATATATTCTGACTGTTTTTCATAATTCTGTCAGCAATAGGTGCACACACATTACGTGCTTTATAATATGAACAAAACTGATTCAGTGACTCTACTCACACCCACTCCTTCTTCAGTGAATAGGATTTGACATAAACACATTCTATGTGTAGATCTCATAATCAAATTTCCCTCGAGACATAACCTAATCCTTTATCTACAATAATGATGGAAGTTGAAAAAGAGTGTGTGTTTTGGAAAGGAAGACATGATAGCATATAGATATTTTGTTGCCACTGCTTATAACATATGTCATTTACCCAATATGACACCGAAAATTACTAACCAGGATAAGGAGGAAAAAGATAATTGTAACAGAGATATGTTTTCCTTTTTCGATGGGAATAATTTTTGTATATTTAAATATATGTCTAGAAATTTTACTAAGCTTTACTAACATGGTGTTACAATTATGAGGTAAGACAGATTTTGGTTCAGTATTACAAAGTGAATTACCGTTGATTATTGGAAAACGTTGTTTTACATACTTATGTGTAGCAAAGTAACTGACTGCAAGAAAATACATCAACATTACTGGGTCGGGAGATAATGGATATTACCTTTAATGTAAATAATTGGACTTCATACTGAAATTTCTTCTTAATTTTATTTTTATATAATTTCATGATCAGCTTTCTATCTATTAAAAAAAGTGTTGCTCTATGTAAGTGTTGCGGTTTTCAGGAAATGTTATCCGATTTGTGTGCAGTTTTTCCAAAACTAAATTCCATATGATATGTTAGATGACAAAATTAGTTGTTGCAATGGAAGAGGAGAAACTGAAGAATTTCATTCTGAGAGGATAAGTTCTTGATCATTTAAAATACGTATTTCTTTGCTGGATTCCTGTAATTCTAAGATGTCATTGCTAAGTAAATGTAAAATACTTTGTATATCATGTCTTTTGCATACACTTTTCTTGGCAAATGTTGTTATTTAAAATGTGTGCTTATTACTAGCTCTCTGTTATGTGGCTTTTCTGGAAGTGCCTTGAAAATGTCAGTGTTACGCAATACTCATTGAGGAATATTGAAAGGTAACAGACCAGTTTGGAAAGAATAATGAACAGATCAGTACTATGACTCTTAGTTGACTGAGGGCAAGTCACCACCCTTATGAATTATGTTTTCTTGTCATCGTTTTATGTCCATTTGCAACATATTCCATTACAGTATTTGTAATACTACATGCATGTATTTTGCGTGTTCTTGTGTGTGTGTGTAATTAATATATAATGAATATAAAATGATATCATGGTACACCAAATAGCGCATTTTGCATTTGTTGGTCAAAGCACTTGAAGATATATTATTTGGAATAACATGAGAACTACTAATATACACCTTTGTAACTAAGAGTTTAATAATTTTAACGGTAATTATGGGCCCTTTGACTATTATGAAACTAAATACAGGTTAACAAATCGTCCAAAGATATTTTCTGTGTAAAAGACAGAATTACTGTTAAATTGGCCAAAAGCGCTAATCAAATTTATGTCGAAAACACGGTAGTAACACTGTGCTCAGTTTTGTAGTTGTTTAATTACTGATACTGTTAATACAATTGTTTATTCCGCATATCTAGTGTAAATTCAAGTGATAAAGTCGTTTTTTGGCTGATTTGCATGCATGAAACGAATAAAGCAATCGTAACATTTCTGCACGTATGTCAAATTAATTTGATGAGATACTTTTTAGTTGTAACATCTAAAAATATCAAAAATGAAGTAATTATTTGAATGTGTATATTCAGATGTGAGTTGTGTAGTTAACGGTTCACTGTTGATCCTATATTCATGACGGATAACGCTGTGTTGCATTGAGTAATAAAATGTCATAAATCGTATGTAGGCATATCTGTTATTACGTTCACCTAACATGCTGAATGGATATACATTCAACTCCACTGCTTGTGAATAATTCCAGGACACTTAATGAGAAGAAATATTTGAAATACAATACCCATGTGAATTTTTGAACCTTAATTGCAAGAATCTTATATCATTTTAACCACCAGGATATAAAATTCATTTTAGATGAAGAATATGTTCGACGGAAATCATGTCTCATAATGCATAACTCCCTTCTTCCTCGTGCCAATCTTGCGTTCTTTACTTATGCAAGCAAATTTAACTTCTAACTGAAACCTAAGCTGTAAAGTAAGACATTAGTAAAATAAAAAACATTTCCCACTTCTTTATGATGATACTGAATTCTTCAAAAATGCAACAATAATATCAGATGTAGACCGTTGACTTGACTGTCTGCTATGATATTATAACTGTGTTGCATACAATGTATACAATTTGCTATTTCCATTGTCTTGCCTTTGGTTTGTGCGTTTGTAATCCGGTTCTTGACACCTTTAAGCGTTAGTCATGGCACGACCGGCACGGTTATTGGGATTTAATTTTATTCTCCGTGAAGTTATAGGCACTGTAGGGAACAGTTCTGTTGACTTGTACGGTTTTACGTAATATTTTGCTGTTTTAAAGCCTAGCATATTATATTTATAAATTATAAGTGTATATACTCCATAGTAATTGAAATGTGTCGTTTTCGGTATCAAACGCAGTGTGGTAGAATATGCGAGTGAATCTAGTTCCAGGATTTCAACTATATGAGATGATCCGTGTGATTATAAAGAAAGTGAAACTGATAACGGCCAGTCAGCGTCATACAAGGTTGATAACAATGGAACATAACTTGCTGAAGATAAAAGCCAATCATGTGACGTAATTCATTGTGATTTGGAATCCCTAAACACATTTAATTATCCTGTTTGTCGAAAGGACAAAACGCGGAGAGAATTTATGAGAACGCATTGGGCATGCTGAAAAGTAGTGGGTCAGAATTTTTTATCCTGTTCTCAAGTTTGTCCTGCATATTACATGGTCAACTTTCCCACTTCAATGACACAAGCTGAAAACCTCTGCCTTTACATTTTGCCTACACACGAGTGATGTGATATCCGCAACAGTCGGACGTCTTGGCTTCAGTGTGATCGGTCATCCTCCATAGAGTCCAATCTTGGCACCATTCAATTTTCATCAGCTTCCAAAATGTCAGGAACATCTTGGAGGACTTTACTTTGATAGTGATGAAGCTGTGCAGGCAGAGATGAGGTCATGACTCGGTCAACAAACATCCTACAATGGCGGTACTGATGAAAAGACTTCTCGTCAGGAGAAATATATTCGACGCCAGGGAGACTATGTTGAGAAATACATATGTAGACAAGAAGAATAAAAATGTAGAACGTTAACAATGTTAGTTTTATTGAAATGCTTGAAGACTTTTCAAATAAAAAATTAGGTAGTATTGTTTTGAACATATCCTCGTTCGCGTGGTAGGTGTGTAGGGAAGGCAAACTGGGGTGCTTAATCTGTAAAGACGAGCGAAGTATAAGAGTGAGTAAATCACAGAGAGTGTACATTTCTAAGTAATGGACTAGTGTTTTGTGGTGTCCAGTTTGTGCAAGTAAACGAGCTCAAATAACATACTGAGAAAGAAAGATTCATAGACACAGACATTCTGCAGTTCTTTTAACTGTTTGGAGGTTAGGAAAAATAACACAAGAAAGTTTTCCAGAAATTTTTTTAGCTGTGTAGTAGAAATATATTTTAGAAAGAACAAGGAAATTGTTTGTACTGTTTATTTTGTAGCAAATAATAACTCGCCATATTTAGACTTTCGCAAGCTTTTGGATTTGTAAATTCAGAATAGTCTTCGCTTGGGTGAAATACTGCATAATAAACTCTGTTGTGACAACATCACA
This sequence comes from Schistocerca americana, assembly GCF_021461395.2. Classification (NCBI taxonomy): domain Eukaryota; kingdom Metazoa; phylum Arthropoda; class Insecta; order Orthoptera; family Acrididae; genus Schistocerca; species Schistocerca americana. The sequence continues at coordinate 427,509,332 of NC_060121.1, read as the reverse complement.
GACTGAGTTTTGGACACAATGAGGTATAAGTTCTGTTCACCCATAATATAGAAGAATTACAGTCTACATCCGGGCTGCACAATCGATTTAATAGCGTATTAGTGATGGCAATATCTTCTTCTTGGGTACCACTAAACTTCAAGAAACAGATGCAGAAACAATAGAAGCTGAACTCCCAAAATATGCTAGTGTAATGCTAGGTAGGATTTCAGCTGTGTTAGAAAGACCTAAGATCAAGTACAACAAACTTTTCAAATAATATTGTTTAAGCCATCCAACTGAATTAGGGGCTGCTGATGCAATTGGAGTAGTTCCTGGTGTGAAACAAATAATCTTTTTTGACACGCTTTATACATTTTACACTCAGTCTTCAAATCGTCAACGTGAACTGTCAGATGTCGCACAAGAGTTAAGTGCGCAGCATAACAACATATCTAGAGTACTGCAAAAGGCGATAATTGGGAGTGTGTTAGTAGATTAGTTCTTAGTCAGGAGGCACTATCTCAGTTCGCTCCTTGCAACTTTTCCGCTCAGCGATGGTAATGATCTGCATTCCCCCTTAGGCGCAGTGAAAGAACTTTCAGAATTAGTTATTTATTTCCATAAAAATGCACGAAGTGGTCTTGACTCGTGGTTGGCATCGTCTGTCAGTGCCCCTTAGGAGCAGTATTGTAAGTGGCCTTCAGCCGCTTAAGGCAGCTGACACGACACACTTGGTTCAAGCCGGCTGTTGCACTGGCGTTTCGCCGTTCCCAGTGGTTCTGGCACCGACTGTACCACGACACCGCGGCAGTGAATGATGGCAGGGCACGTATTGAGTTTACATACGCCGACGTGGGAGGTGCTCTGTCCCCTCCTGCTCGCCATCCTTGTTCGTCATCCGTTGTACCACAATTTCGGTTGCCATGTAGCCGTGAAGTTCGATGATATTCGCCTGTCATCCAGAATGTCGTGAACTCTGAAGTACTGATCCCGATGACAAGGAAAAACCTCCAGCTCCTCCGATCAGCGAAGAAGGCAGACTATGGTGTTTAACACTGCGACTGGTGAATGTGACGATGTAACCATCTCTCCCAGTAGTGACTCATTTTGTCCGTAGCGTGCAAAAAATCTGCAACAGACTGTGCCAAACGTCCCTTCGCTGCTGTCAGCACATCGAGTACGAACGTCATGTATGGCATCGATCGCTCTGACCGGTTGCCTTGTAAGCTAAACTGCTGTGATATTTATGGAGCGAAGTGGTGCCTAATTTTTACCTGATGCCATTCGTCATGACCGCATAGGTCTTGCTATTACGGTCAGCGGTTTTCCGTCTGCCGTGCTTGCTTAACGGGTTTGGTATACTATGGAAATGGCTCGTAGAAGCTCATGGTACCATTTCTTGCACTCACTTTACAATCTCATTCGTCACATAACGAAGGTGACGTGAGCCTATTTGGCTGCTCTCACCCACTGCATTCTGCTGAAGTTTGCTGCGCGGCTCGCCAGAAACGTCGGTGTTGTGTTTTGTCCTGACCCAGTCTCATACTATACAAGGCTGACTTGCAACTCTCTAAAAAAAAAAAAAAAAAAAAAAAAAAAAAAAAAAAAAAAAAAAAAAAAAAAAAAAAAAAGCAGGTCATCGCGAATTTTTAGGAAAAGCAAACAAAGAAAAAGTTAATCTTTAATATAATAATCTTGGTCCGCTTACAAAATTCTTTATCAACTTCACTTATGCTGCAGTTTCTCTTCTCCTTCCTGGTACAACTCACTACAGAGGGATGTCGTGTGTGAGCTTTGATTCCGCTTTCGTTATTTGACTCCTCTCTGTAGTACTGTAGCAACTAGTGTGTAATTTAGAAAGGACATATTCTTAATAGGTAAAATGCTGAAGCGATTTTCTGGCCAATACAATGTCGGTTGTACATTAGTAATTATTGTAGTACCCATGATGGTTGCTGCTAGACGGAAGTCTACTCCCGCTATATCACATCCGCTTCCGTTGATTAATGTACCGCTAAGCTGTAAATTCTACTCTTATCATTCCTGTAAAAGTCTTGTTTTATAACAGTTCACTATTACCGTTTGTCGCTTGTATACAGAATAAATCCAATGATTTCCGATTCGCTGAAAGTGTGTCCGTGGGTTCATAACAATTTTCTTACGTATTTCCTAAGAAATCGAACGGTTATCCTTTTGTACTACTCGTGCAGGACAAATAGTCATAATTTCATTAATACACTTACCAACATCTTCTCCTGCTAGAACTAAGTGCATTTCACGTTGTTTAGATACAAGCAATACTTCATTAACCAAAAATTTAATCCATCTGTTAATGAGACTGCGTCCAATTTGATATACACAAATTGTGTAACATTCAAATTGTGACTTAAAGTTAGTTACGGGGAATTGTATAAAAAAAGGACGTCGCGAAATTTTAGGAAAAGCAAACAAAGAAAAATCTTAATATGTATTATTGAAACTTCACACACACACACACACACACACACACACACACACACAAACGCACGCACGCGCGCGCGCGCTACATGGTAATAGAATGCTTTACTGCTTTCATTTATGGAAATAACAAGCTGCAGAACCGAGTGAGGTGGCGCAGTGGTTAGACACTGGACTCGCATTCGGGAGGACGATGGTTCAATCCCGCGTCCGGCCATCCTGATTTAGGTTTTCCGTGATTTCCCTAAATCACTCCAGGGAAATGCTGGGATTGTTCCTCTGAAAGGGCACGGCCGACTTCCTTCCCCATCCTTCCCTAATCCGATGAGACCGATGACCACGCTGTCTGGTCTCCTTCCCCGAAACAACCAACCAACCAACCAAGCTGCAGACATGCAGGAAATTCTTTCTCCACTTGCAATAGCTCTTGCAAAAAATTTTTTCGATGTCAGCCTGTAGTCCTTAGGTGATTATGCATAGCATGGTTGATAGCTTCCTGAATTCTTTCCAATTTTGTTCTAGCATCATTTACACTGTTTACGATTTCCCTCTCTTCCCTAGCTATGCCTGCTTTGCTGTCCAATGTTTTTAGATGATTCTGTATTATATCTAAAACCTTATTTACAGGAATCATTGTATCTTTAGCACACTTCTGTAATTCCATTGTTATTTTATGCGTTGTTTTAGTTATGTTTTACAATCCTCGTTGCACGTCCATAATTTGATCGTATGCCAGTCCACTATTGTTTCTGTATGTCTCGGTACTGCTTGCTTTTAGCCTATTGTACCATTCAAACTTGACGTATAATCACTACCTGCTATGCTGAACACGGTTTTTAGTAATTTCCCACGAGCATTCAGCCATCCCATCTTTCTCTGTACAAGAGAATATGGAATTTTACCTGTCACTTGCTGCAAGTTCTCTCTCTGCACCCCATAAGGTTATAAATTGTTTGTGGATGAGTTTTTGAGTTATAGGTAGAAATTACAAAATTTAAATATCCTTCCCAGTCTAGATGTTGAGGATTCACATAACTGCTTAGCATCTTAGATACAGACCTATGATCTCATTCTGTGCAACCATTCGCCTGTGGGTGGAATGAACTTTTATGTAATTTCTTAACTTTCAGTGAGCGACACAACTGCTAAATGATATCGGACATGAAATTTGTCCCCCAGTCCATAATAATCGTTTGTGACATCCCAAATTTAAGAATTCAATGATTTACCATAACATGAGCTACTGCGCTTGCTTCCTGATCTGATATTGCTACCATTACCAGATATCTTGAGAAGTGATCGATAATTGTTAACACATACTTGTTACGCAATTGACTTCTGTGAAATGGCCCCAAAATATTTGCTCCTATAATTTGGAATGGGCAGTCAGACTTTGGAGAGCTCTGTACTTGTATCTTTTAATAGCATAAATTAGCACGTTGTGCACATGGAATACAGTTCTTGATGTACTGTTGAACGTGAGCAGATGTTGTTCTCCACCAGAACCTTTCAGCTACTCTTCTATCTTTTGTTCGCTTACCCCATGACCCGATAACATGTGATCATGTGCTTGTCGTAGTACTTCTGTCTGCAAAGTGGCAGGAACTACAACATGTGGTCAACATTTGGTTGATCTACACACAACTCCATCCTGTATGACATACTGTGGCTATCTGCAATACATATGATACTCTTTACCGTTCACCTGTGCTTTCCTCAGATCCTTTAGATCAGATCCTGAGACTTGCAATGCTCCATTCTTTCTACTAAGTGTGGCTGCATTTGTGTGTTTAATATCCAGTTTGTGAATCACATCGCATTGAAATTCACCTAGTTTCAAACCGCACCTCGTCAGACGACTTGAAGGATCTTTTAGCTCTAGGAGCCATTTTAAAGCTACATCACTGTGAACTCACATCCATATAGATAACATCTAAAATAAGGAAGATCATATTTTTCCCGTCAATGATTTGTTCTAAAACCGCTCCCAAAGCTGTACCACTTGCATCACATGACAATATAAATTCTTTTAGGAGACCTGGAAAAATCAAAACTGGATCTGAAGTTGATACATCGTTTACATTTTGAAGTGCTCTCTGACACTCAAGTGCCCGGCTAAACGTAATACCCTTCCATAATAATTTTGTAAGTTGCTGTGCCCCTTTAGCAAACCCCTTTACGAATTTTCTATAGTAGTTTGCAGAGCCAAGGAAAGACTTTAATGATTTAACAGGCTGAGGGGTTAGAAAATCTAGTACTGCTAATATAAACCGCAGATCTGACCTTACTTAATCTTGGCTAATTATATGCCCTAGATAGTTTAACTGTGATTGTGCAAAGCGACACTTACCAATGTTAAGCATAAGTCGAACCTTTCTCAGTCTGTCACTTTCCAACTCCAAACGCTGGACATGCTCTCCTTGGCGTTTAATGGATATAATTATATCGTCGAGTTACGCCATGCAATTGTCTTTTTTTTTTCACCGCTAAGGTCCACATCTAATAAATGTTGGAATGTAGGTGGTGCGTTTTTTCCCCCAAACGGCATCCTACAATACTGGTACTGACCAGAAGTGGTGGTAAGTGCTGTTTTATGTCTATCCTTAGAGCATATCTCAATTACATGATATTCACTTCTTAAATCTAATGCTGAAAGGAATTTACACTGATACAAATTATCTGATATGTCAGTAATATTAGGGATCAGGTACACATTTGTTACTGTTTTTCATTTATAAATCTGTAGTCGCAACTGATATTTCTTTGTTCCATTTGGTGACTTCTTAACCACAATCACGATATTTGCTGGCCATGGACTATCACTATGTTCAGCCGGCCGCTGTGGCCTAGGGGTTCTAGGCGCTTCAGTCCGGAACCTCGCGACTGCTACAGTCGCAGGTTCGAATCCTGCCTCGGGCATCAATGTGTGCAATGTCCTAAGGTTGGTTAGGTGTAAGTAGTTCTAAGTTCTAGGGGACTGATGACCTCAGATGTTAAGTCCCAAAGTACTTAGCGCCATTTGAACCATTTGAATCAATATGTTCTATAATACCATCTGATAACTGCTGACTAACCATTTCTGATACTCTTTTCTAAATGCTGGTGGATGGTCACCTGTTGTTATTCTACGTTGTGTGACTGTTGTAGCAGGTAACACTCCTTGTGGGGTGATCAAATTCTTATACCGTGTTAACACTATCTTCACTCTGAAGGTGTTTACCTTTTTCTCGCAAAGCATCCATGTCAACGGTTCGCTCTGTTGTACCTTGTACCCTAGAATACTTAATGTATTCCTCTTAGAGGACCTCTCACATGACTATCAGTAACACTTTTGGAAGACTCACGTCATCTACCCCAAATTATCCAGGTTTATTGGCACGATATCGTGACCGTTAATATCCCCTTGTACATATTATACACCTAAATACAAAACAATGTTGCGCAGGCAACGCGACATTATTTGCTAGTAGTTCTACCAAACACGCTACACCCTGTGGGATGTTACTATCTACTGGTAACCAGATTAGTTTTCCTGTATCTTCTGGTACTCTGTTATGCAAAACAACTTTTAATGCACTTATACGTAGTTTGTTCGATGCCACTTTTGCCATACGTGATTATTGTCATATAGAAACATTTCCAACTGTTGTACCAACGGAAATAATTTACCATCGAGCTCACTCTTACATTACCAAAGGTTGATTTTAGCTCGATGCCAAATCAGTAACTCTAACCTAAGTATCGCAGCAACACCATCTCCCACAGTTTTCTCACGAAACCTTGTGTTCCTGTTTTAAACACAAGCCAATTGTCCCTATTGTCGCCTACTGCACGCAGCCTATACCTTGATTCTTGTAGTCTGCTGTTATACGCGAGGTCCAGACTGACAACCGATACGTGTGCCCAGGTATCTTCCAAAAACTCATACTGTTTCACTTTCAAATAAGCCGCCAACGAACAATCCGTCTTTGTGTGTGCCTAGAATGCACTTCTATTTAAGGGGAACGCATCTCAAAGGAAGGAAGATACCCGTTGTCATTCAGTGATTTCTTTTGCCCCTTATAGTTACCCTGTTTCTTTGACCTACACTCCAGTGCCTTACGACAATCCGTTGACAGTTAAAACACTGCGGTTTGTGACACTGTGTTTTAAAACGACCCTTTTCTCCGCAGCGATAACATTCTTTGTTACACACAAACATTTTCTGATCAATTCGAGAGTACCACTACCTATTCAGGTGACACAAGGCAATACCAGAAACCGATATACTCATGAATGTGATGTTATTGCACTGCTTATCACGATACTGGCATACGAGCTGAAACATTCGGTCAGCGGTAACCCGAATCTTCCGCGAAACTATAACCCCATAACAAGGGCTGTCTTCTGATTATTATGACTGTTCCAGTGATAGTCATTGGGAAACGGAATGTTGTTCCTGCTATGTGACTGGTAGTACTAATAACATTCCACTGTTTTGTAATTCCAACATCGACATCCCCTTGGGCTGCCCTTGTTCGTAACAGTTCACTGTCATCATCTGTGGAGCAAATATGTAATAAACTTGATGCATACTCATCCACTGACAGTATGGGTGTGGCGCCAGAATACCTCTCTAGTGTCCTACCACTTCCACTTTACCCAGGAATAACCCTTCCTCACGCGCACGTGTGCAAGTTTGAATCTTCCTGGTTGGGAACATCGTAATCTTCTCGCTTTGGCGCAAATGCAGCTCATATATTAAGGTCAGTGCGTAGTTACCCCTCTCCTTGAAAAGTAGCAACACCTCCTGAGTTTTCCCCTTTACAAATCTCCCTGCGGTTTCCCATTTCACAAGATAGTGGTGGATAATTAAACACTGTAATTCGTGTTCACACTTGCCGCTGGGAAAAGAACCAGTACATAAATGTCTATGGGTATTAATCTCCGCTCATAGGATAAAACAACGAGAAACAGTATTCCGTTGTTTCTCTAACGCGTCCACTGCTAATCTCCCAAAGAGGAGCAGTATCATCAGTGATACCCTTCAGTTTCCCCTTCTCGCAAGGCTCATTGTACATGATTAATTACAACAGAAAGCACGGTATTACCTTAGCCTGCCCGGCTAGCCGCTCGGTCTAACGCGCTGCTTCCTGAGCAGGAAGGCGTGCCAGCCTGTGGATGGTTTTAAGGCGATTTTCCATCTGCCTCGGCGAATGCGGGCTGGTTCCCCTTATTCCGCCTCAGTTACACTATGTCGGCGATTGTTGCGGAAACACTGTCTCTACGAACGCGTACACCACAATTACTCTACCACGAAAACATTGGGGTCTTGGGTTTACACTCGTCTGGTATGTGCCGTTGCCTGCGTATGGTGTGTGTGTGTGAGGGGGGTGGGGGTGGGGGGGAGGAAGAGGGGTGTCCACTGGGGCCGAACCACACAGTAACCCTGGGATCGGTCTGGGGTGGCGGTGAGGTGGGTGGACTACTGTGGCCTTTTGTGGGGCTGTGAACCACTGAGGGCTAAGACAGGACGAAGCTTTTCCGTCGTTTCTAGGTCCCCAGTTCAACGATACACATACAATACAGTATTACCTTAGCATACTCGCATTAACTTAAATACTATTACAATATTTATTAAAAGTGGAACGAAACACTCTATATTACAACAACCCCACTACAGTAAGACAATGACACATTTATCAAGCAACATACCGAGAAACCGTTTATATACCCGCGTATTTCAGTATCTATCCTTGCCCTGACATTGCACACTGCTCTGAAAATTCGACCCTCGATGTTCCACCACCCGCCACTCATAGCATGGCTGTTGGCGACATTTGTTTCCGAAAGTGGCCCACACACCCACACCAGTAGCAGTTCACTGCTGACCAAGAAACACTCCTTTTATCCTGCACATCAGTTTGTAATTCTACTTCCGCCAGCTGCGTAGCAACCTTAATGGCAGCAGTCCAATCCTTTGGATTCTCCATCCACAGCCTCCTCCACATTTCGGCAGAAAGGCTTCTTAAAAACGTATTTAGTGCTTTGTACTCATCTTCTTGCAGAATAATTTTGCTCCCTCATCATCCTGTGATAACTCATTTATTTGCACGCTGATTTTCCTAATTACAACTAAATATTCTCCGACTCATTTCGTTTCTGGGACATCCTATTAAGTTGTTCCATGTAACATCCACGAGATAAATTTTATCTACAGTGCGACGAGAGGAAATTATGCCTCTAACAGTTATAAACATTATCTATTTGACATATAAAAAACAGTGAAAACGATGATAAATATTAATTATTTATATAATATTTTATGATGTAGTTGGACATACCGATGTGTATTATACAAAGACAATGATAATTGAAAATTCCTTTTATGTGTTGTTGCACTGTCGGCTGCTGCTGTAAGACTGACTCTAACGCGCGAGCAGCGCGGCGTGCCAGTCCTTATCAGCTCTTATCTTGCGCAACCGGAAGTGAATTATAGTGCAACACGAGCTAAGTAAATATATAGGACGCTGTAGCAGAGGCAGCGAAAAATTCTAAGTCCCAATCAAGGTCACACGCTGCTCGACGCGTAACACATATCTAACACGTAGTTAACGTATGGGGGGGAGGAAGAGGGGTGTCCACTGGGGCCCGAACCGCACAGTAACCCTGGGATCGGTCTGGGGCGGCGGTGAGGTGGGTGGACTACTTCCTTTGTTTTTACCTTTTGTTGGATGGATTTTGTAGGTTGCGGGCGCATGTCAAACTGAGGTCTGTTAATTATTACTTCAGAAAAGAGTTCATTTTTATTATAAATATGAGTGAATAATTATTTGTAACTTTAATTCCTCACTCAATAAGCATTATCTGTGTTAATTATTTCTTTCCGCCGAAAGGAGCGCAGCCATTGATGATAGCGATTTGTATCGCGTTTTTTTTGGCTGTATTTTCCTTAGAAAAAAATCAAATGTTTGCTTGATGAAGTGTAAATAGTGCGCAATATGAAAGTAAAGTTTAATAAGCATTTCAAATACTTATCCTATTTGCTCTATCAATTGTCAGCCGCCATCTTAACAATTATCTCAGCGGCAAATTCAAATTACGCAACTCTACAGACATAAATGCCGAAGGTAATACAAATGTGTAAAAATAAATGTGCACCGGTGGTCCCGAACTCATTTTAATGAAAATAATTCGAATCAGATTGATTCTTTAAGAACAGTGCTCATAGCACGATCGTTATAACAAACTTTTCTAGCTGATGTATGGAGCCGAAATTAATTAAGCACGAGTTGCGAAGAATATTGTTTCAGGTAACATACGTCAGTGTTGTGCGCGGCTGATATTCGGTGGTTTTAATTATCATTTTGCTGAAGATATCTGTTTCCATCATAATCAACAGTTGTATACAATCTATTGTAAGAACTGTGATTTCGTGACACACAGCTTACAGACAACACTTTAACACGACGTTAACTTGGAGTTCTTTAGCAACTTGACCAAATCTTTAGCCGGGAGATAAATTATTTAGTAATTAATCAATGTAATAAAATAAGTTTATCATTTTCATTTACAAATTAGTTAAATACCAAACCACTGAATAACACAGCGAACGCCACATCCGTAAAAAATCTGTCGCTACTCTGTATGTGGTAGCGCTAATAGTCCGGTCTTGAGTTGTTCAAATGGGCGCCTCTTATTCACCCCCTCGTGATACATGATGTACTTAACATGGTCTCGTGTATTTCGTCCGACTACCCAGAGCAGCAGCAAATTCCAGATTTCCAATAAGCGCTAGCACGTCCTCAGTCACTAGAATAGCCACACATGTGAACCACAGAAGTAACACGTAGCACACTAAACGAAGCTTTTGCCTCTTCCGTCCCAGTTAGCTCACCCTGGTTACGACCATTACCTGTCGTTTAAGTGTCCACCTGCCCTTGCAGCTAGACTTAGATACTACTCAGACTAACTTAAACTGATGTTAAGAACAATGCACACACCCATGCCCGAGGGAGGACTCGAACCTCCGGCGGGAGGGGCCGTGCAATCCGTGACATGGCGCCCCAGACCGCGGCCACTCCGCGCGGCCAGGTGTCAATGACCACTTCTAAAATCACTTACAAGGGCCGGGTTTGCAGGCCTCTGTGATAGGTTGTTGATCTTGGCTCGCAGGAGTCAGGTGGTTAGTAGTTCACCACCACCAGCGGGCTAGCAGTGGAGCCATGAGTGGATGCAAACTTGGAAATTTGTGGTAAGGTGTTATGGGACCAAACTGCTGAGGTCATCGGTCCCTAAGGTTACGCCCGACTTAATCTAACTGAATCTAACTTACGCTAAGGACAACACACACACACACACACACACACACACACACACACACACACACACACATACATGCCCGAGGGAGGAGTCGAACCTCCGACGGGGGTAGAGTGCGGACCGTAACAAGACGCCTTAGACCGCGGGGCTACCCCTCGAAGCTCAGTGGATGCCTGGTACTCATTATAGATGCGTAAACCGACCGGTTTAAACCAATACTGGTCTCTTAGTTCTGAATAACCGCTATTTTCGGTATTTGTTTGGTCTCGGTCATAATATGTATGTTAAATTTTTTCTGATAACCAGGTTAAAAGTAAAAAAAAAGGCATATAAATTTGTCATAGCAGCAGTGATAAGTTTATTTTTTTAAATAATACTTTCTTAAAAAACAAAAAATGTTTATTGTTAAAAATTCCCATTGCTTTCAAATATTTAATTACTGTAGTAATTGGAAAAGCGGTCAGCACTGTTTTATTAACAACGCATACTGTTATAAACCAGCGACAAACACATGACATAAGATTTGGTACAGCAATGCAGAGAGATTAACATGCCTATTGCCGTGTGTCGTGGTCTATTGTACGGTACACGTGGTATATTAGACGGTACGCGTGTACCTGGGTTTCTTACTGTCGTCTTTCGACATTGGTTGTGTTGCAGAAGGGTACCATACGTAGTTTCGAAGTCTTTTACGGAATCCAGTAGTAATGAAATACAATTCCCCACATGCTTGAAAACGTTAAAAACGGGGGGAGGGACAAGAAACGTGCGACGACATACGCTCAAGTGCCAGAGAAACTGGTATATGTAAGTATATTCAAATGCAGAGGTATGTAAACGGACAGAACACTAAGCTGCGATCGGCAACCCCTATGTAAGACAAGTGTCTGACTCACTTGTTAAATCAGTTACTGCTGATACAATGGCAGGTTGTCAAGATTTGAGTGAGTTTGAAAGTGGTGTTATAGTCGGCGCACGAGCCATGGGACGCAGATTCTCTGAGGTAGCGACGAAGTGGGGACTTTCCCGTACGATCATTTCACGAGTGTACCGTGAATATCAGGAATCCGGTAAAACATCAAATCTCCGACATCGTTGCGGCCGGAAAAAGATCCTGTAAGAACGGGACCAACGACGACTCAAGAGAATCGTTCAAAGTGACAGAAGTGCAAGCCTTCCGCTGAGTGTTGCAGATTTCAATACTGGGCCATAAACAAGTGTGCGAACCATTCAACGAAACATCGTCGATATGGGCTTTCGGAGTCGACGGCCTACTCGTGTACACTTGATGACTGTCCGACACAACGCTGTACGCCTCGCCTCGGCCCATCAACACCGACATTGAACTGTTGACCAGTGGAAACATGTTGACTGATCGGACGAGTGTCATTACTAATTGTATCGAGCGGATGGACTTGTACGGGTATGGAGACAGCCTCAAAATGAGCCCTACACGTCAGCAGGAGACTGTTCGAGCTCCTGGAGGCTCTGTAATGGTTTGGGCCGTGTGCAGTTGGACTGGTGTGGGACCCCTGATATGTCTAGATATGACTTTGAATCGTGACACGGACGTAAGCATAATGTCTGATGATCTGCATCCATTCACGTCATTCCGACGGACTTCGGCAATTCCAGCAGGGCAATGCAATACCCCATACGTCCAAAATTGCCACAGAGTGACTCCAGGAACAGTGTTCTGAGTTTAAACACTTCCGCTGGCCACCCACCTCCCCAGACATGAACATTTTTGGGCATATCTGCGATGCCTTGCAAGTGCTGTTCAGAAGAGATCTCCACCCCCTCGTACTCTTACGGATTTATGGACAGCCCTGCAGTATTCATGGTGTAATTTCCCTCCAGCACTACTTCAGACATCAGTCGAGTCCATGCCACGATGCGTAGCGGTACTTCTACTTGGTCGCGGGGGCTCTACACTGGTGTACCAGTTTCTTTGGTTCTTCATCGTATAATGAGAGAACATCTATAATGTTCCTAGGAAGAGGAGGTACATTTGATGCATACTTGAGGATGATAATTGAATCTTTAATTTTATGTCTGCCTCTGGGTTAAAAATAGATCTCATTCAAAAGTGATGATGCAGAGAAGTCATCAACTTGCGAAGTTCCATGGTCGCTGTCACCACCCCATCTCTTTCACGTTCGCAATCATTGCTGGAGACAATGCGACCGATTTCTACCACAGCCTCAGCCCCATATCGTCTATGATTTTATATTCCTCCACCTTTATTAGATGTTTTCGGTGTTTGTTCGAAGTCTAAATTTGTGGAAGTAGCAGCAGCGAGAAACCGAAAGAGACAGATTTTTCGAGCTATTTTAACAGTCACGTTTAACTGAAGACGAAAGGAATCTGTGTAACCGAAAACCAGTTACTCCTGTCCGACGTAACGTCTTGATAAGCTTTCACAGCAGTAATTGTCACAATTAATAAAATACGCCGGACTATTATGCCGTGATCGAAGTGATTTCACTTTAAAACCCAACGTTTCGTCCTCATCTGCGGAGGACGTTTTCAAGAGGAATCGTAGGTTAGTTGAACGTCCGATTCACACCTGGTTCGCTACTGAGCGACGTTCAACAAAGCTACGATTCCCCTTGAAAATATCCTCCACAGATGGGGACGAAACTTCGGGTTTTAAAGTGACAACTCTTCGACGACGGCATAATATCCTGGAATATTTTATTAATTGTGGTAGCATCATTGTTAAAATATTAATTTATAGTTAATTAACTACGACAACCGTGATGATACACAATGACTCCAACGTTTCATGAACGTATGTGGTAAGTGGCCTGTGAAGAGATGCGGCCGTCAACAGGCGACCCGGCGACATGCAGTGTCGTACGGCTGGTAAAGTGATGACGGAAGCCACTCGGTAAGGCTGGTGACGTCTGCAGTGGGCGATGGCCCACAGTGCAAACAGCCTGTCACCACAGGACAGGGCGCACGAAGGTAGTGTGGATGAGGAGAATCGCAGCAGGAACAGTGTGCGTCCACATGAGCTGAGGCAGGCAGCAATGAGTTTCGCCACACGAGCGAAGGCCGCTGAGCGGCTGCACTGCCATAGGTTCTATCTGTGGGCTACGGGAGGCTCACTGATTGGAGGGCGCTATGCCAACTGCATTAATTTTAGAACAGGTACGGGGGACGCAGCTACACTATGTGATCAAAAGTTTCCGGACACCTGGCTGAAAATGACTTACAAGTCTGTGTCGCCCTCCATCGATAATGGCGGAATACAATACGGTGTCGATCCACCCTTAGCCTCGATGACAGCTTCCACTCTCGCAGGTATACGTTCAATCAGGTGCTGAAATGTTTCTTTGGGAATGGCAGCCCATTCTTCACGGACTGCTGCACTGAGGAGAGGTATCGATATCGGTCGGTGAGACCTGGCACGAAGTCGGAGTTCCAAAACATCCCAAAGGTGTTCTGTAGGATTCCGGTCAGGACTTTGTGCAGGCCAGTACGTCATAGGGATGTTACTGTCGTGTAACCACTCCGCCACCGGCCGTTCATTATGATCAGGTGACCGATCGTGTTGAAAGATGCAATAGCCATCCCCGAATTGCTCTTCAACAGTGGGAAGCAAGAAGGCGCATAAACCATCTATGCTGTGATAGTGCAACGCAAAACAACAGGGGGTGCAAGTCCTCTCGATGAAAAACACGACTATTCCATAACACCACAGACCCCGCATTTTACTGTTGGCACTGGCAAATGACGTTCACCGGGCGTTCACCATACGCACACACTGCCATCGGATAGTCGCGTTGTGTACTGTGATTCGCCACTCCACACAACGTTTTTCCACGGTTGAGTCGTCCAATGTTTACGCTCCTTGTAACAAGCGAGGCGTCGTTAGGCATTTGCCGGCGTGTGTGGCTTATGAGCAACCGCTCGACCATGAAATCCAGGTTTCCTCACCTCCCGCCTAGCTGTCATAGTACTTGCAATGGATCTGACGCAGTTTGGAATTTCTGTGTGATGGTCTGGACAGAAGTCTGCCTATTAAACATTACGACCCTCTTCAACTGTCGGCGGTCTCAATCAGTCAACAGCGGAGGTCGGCCTGTACGCTTTTGTGCTGTACGTGTCCCTTCACGTTTCGATTTCACGATCAAATTGGAAAAAGTGGACCTAGGAATGTTTAGGAGTGTGGAAATCTCGCGTACAGACGTGTGACACAAGTGACACCCAATCACTTGACCACGTTCGAGGTCCTTGAGTTCCGCGGAGCGCCCCATTCTGCTCTCTCACGATGTCTAATAACAGAGACAATAGCTGACCTAACACCAACTGATATCGGACGCAACAAACACAAGAGAAAAGTAGAACGTCATTGTACATTTACAAATAACCGCTTTCGTTAGAAAAAAGTTATTATCACCAGATATTTTTAAACCATAAATCAGAAAAGCACAATTCACTGTAAATATTTGTAGTAAATGAGAAGTGTAAAGCTCCCTTCCTCGGTGATGGTGTCGTTTTCCCTAAGAGAGAAATACAAAGCACGTATTGGAAAAAACCAACAAAAATATACAAACTTGTCATTCCAGCCGGCCGAAGTGGCCATGCGGTTAAAGGCGCTGCAGTCTGGAACCGCAAGACCGCTACGGTCGCAGGTTCGAATCCTGCCTCGGGCATGGATGTGTGTGATGTCCTTAGGTTAGTTAGGTTTAAGTAGTTCTAAGTTCTAGGGGACTTATGACCACAGCAGTTGGGTCCCATAGTGCTCAGAGCCATTTGAACATTTTGAACCAAATAAAGCTTCAGTAGGATGCACTTAACGTTAATATGGTTCCACTTAGTATACTGAGCCCAGGAATCATCCAAAAGAGAATCTAGATAACCTTTCAATGTCCATACTTGAACACGTACAGGATCGTCATACACTGTTTGTTACTAATGAATACCACGTACTTGGATCATATGATCCATATGTAATGTTTCTTAATGTTTTCTTTACAATGTTATTAAAATAGCTCATTACATGATTTTCCCATATGCACTGACGTATCACTTTTTATTGTGTTGTTTTATGCAATTTGTTATCATAGTAAACACGACACGGCGCCACAATGTTTACCCTACTGAAAACTAGTGGTGATCGAATTTTGCTATCACAGTTTCATGGAAACTCGCTTAACACTCTGTCTTTCATGTAACGTATGTTACTGATGACGGTCTTGTCCTTGTCCTTCCTTTGCATTTGGACACATAAGAATGGATGGTGTTTGCACTTTAATGTTGTGTAGTTGTTACGTCTAAAATAGTTATTACCATGAATTATGTATACCAGTTCGTTTGTTACATTTCTATTTTGTATCTCTGAAGACGAAAAAAATTCCGAAACGTGTCACCCATTCTTTGTGACCAGTAAGTCACTCTTGCGCTGCTGTGTCACTTTTTATGTGACCTTGCCCTATTAACAACAGATCTACGTATATTTACTAGAATACCCTCTAGCCCTCTACGTGACTTTATGCCACACCTTTGTTACTAATTAATTTGTTATTAGTTTTAGTAATCTCTGAGTTTCGTCAGTAATATATTTTTCTGCCATAATGTTGTTTCGTGTCTTCTTTCGATCAATAACTTTATTAATTTTCCTGAATCAACTTTTGTCTTGGTTGTACTGGGCTTGAAATTAAGACTATAATCATTTGAATGTGTTAAACTGTATTTACAGAATAATAATAATAATAATAATAACAGTAACAAGGGTAATAATGCATCATGAAAAAAATGAGGTTATTTCATAAATATTATAGTTTGCATGTTTTACTATCTTTAAGCTGGTAGATCGATTTGTTTGTCTTGTAGGTGTTCGATTTATATATCTGTTTCATTTGTAGATGTAACTGGTCTCGCTCACCACTTTACAATCATACCACTTGAATCATGGTCGTATCATTATTTCAGGAAGGAATTGCTTTCATTTCTGTTAGAATAAAGAACACCGCCTGTATATTTTTGTCATCACAGTATTTCTTTTCTCCAGACTTTTGCAGGACCATGTCCACAGCTCCAGTTCTGCTCAGCAATATTTTCTCGATCCCCTTTACTTTCTGGTAGGAAAACTCCAGTACTTCTGATTCTTTCCTAGGAGTGAAATATCGTTTTTTGTCTCCGGGAGCTTCTCGTTAAATGACTCCGGCACAAAAGACATTAAAGCCGACATAATCAGTGTCACAGCTGCAAGCACGCTGAATACGATATACATTCCAGAAGTCTTCCCCTGTAAACAAAAATATGAATGTCATATACTCACATCTAAATACACTGCCTGACAAAAAGGCAAGTGCGCAGGAGACAGGGAAAAAACTAAATTAAACCTCGCTGGCTCAGAGGGTATGTGATTTTATTTCAGTGATTACACAAGCGTATAAGATCACGAAGAACTTGGCAGTATAAGCCCAATTATCGGTTTGATGTTGCATGCCTTCTGACTTGGACTCGTCCTGCGAAGGCTGCTACAAAGCCGCAGAATCCTCTCCCGGGGCAAGTTGGCCAACAGCCGATGTAACTCGTCCTTCATATCTCGGATATTGACACGGAGTTGAAGTTACGTCCGAGCTGGATCCACAGGTGATCTATTGGGGGCAGATCTTGGGCTCTTTGTAGACACAGGAGTACATCAACATCACGCTGACCGTTTATAGAGACACACTTAATTTGTAGAAGAGCGTTGATATGTAGAAACATGACACCATCATACATTTCCGCGAGAGGTGACACATGACGACTCAGTGTGGTGACACCGCCAGACACCACACTTGCTAGGTGGTAGCCTTTAAATCGGCCGCGGTCCATTAGTATACGCCGGACCCGCGTGTCGCCACTGTCAGTGATAGCAGACCGAGCGCCACCACACGGCAGGTCTAGAGAGACTTACTAGCACTCGGCCCAGTTGTACAGCCTACTTTGACAGAGATGGATCACTGACAACTACGCTCTCATTTGCCGAGACGATAGTTAGCATAGCCTTCAGCTAAGTCATTTGCTACGACCTAGCAAGGCGCCATAGCATTTGATATTATTATATGAAGCATGTACAATCAAGAGCGATGTTCTACAATTATGAATTAAAGTTAAGTATTCCAGAAGCTATGTACTATTTCTGGCTATTATAATTCCTTGTCATTTTCCAGACCTCACGCCAGCCTGCGTGAGCTTAAACGCGTGCCTTTCGGCTACCCGTCCTAGTGGATTGGCTGTCGGGTCAGTCCACTACACTCAGGATATCTGCGGACGTACCGTAGAAATCCCTCAGTCACTATTAGCCTTGACCTCATGTCATCAGGAGTCGGCGACATCTCTGCGCAATTCGCAGAGATAACTCAGCATTTGACGTTTTTACGTCCCTCAGATACTTTGTCAGGCCGGATAACAGCACTAAACACGAACTATACTAATGCGCTCTGGTGGCCATTCTATCTACCACAGAAAATTTTAACTCGGATCTTTCACGTCCCCGGCGATGATGTGCACGTCTACGAAGTAACATAGACATCCAATAATATGATATGGATGTTTCATGTTGTTTTGTCAGGCAAGTGTACTTGTATTAAATATGTTTTTAAAGAATTTTACTCGCCGATACTACTGGTATAAATGAAAAGGCTCACAAATGTAGTTCATTAAAATAGAGGTCATAATGATAAATGAAGTCGACGTACGTCAAACGGACCAGTAAATAATATGGTGGCTATCGTTTGTTATCGACAATTACTGAGAGTTTTATGAATGCCATAAAAATACATACAGTTTTTCATTTATAGGATTTTTATAAGCGATCGTCATTCGACATCATTGTTCACCAGGGATAGTAATTATCTTCAGATCAAGTGGTTTCTTAATATCACTCAGTTTCCAAACAAAGTGCATATAGTATACTGTACAGAAACATTTAGGTCTTCTAGATTGTGTTACAAAGAACGAACAGGACGTAGAATTCCGTATCTCAACAATTTAGCCATCGACTCTAAAAAGTTTTGAAAGAATAGGAATGACTCTCTACTGGTTTGCGGTCCGCTCAAAAATTACCACCATATTCTGCACTGGGTCTAGCACCAAAAATCTACTACACTCCTGGAAATTGAAATAAGAACACCGTGAATTCACTGTCCCAGGAAGGGGAAACTTTATTGACACATTCCTGGGGTCAGATACATCACATGATCACACTGACAGAACCACAGGCACATAGACACAGGCAACAGAGCATGCACAATGTCGGCACTAGTACAGTGTATATCCACCTTTCGCAGCAATGCAGGCTGCTATTCTCCCATGGAGACGATCGTAGAGATGCTGGATGTAGTCCTGTGGAACGGCTTGCCATGCCATTTCCACCTGGCGCCTCAGTTGGACCAGCGTTCGTGCTGGACGTGCAGACCGCGTGAGACGACGCTTCATCCAGTCCCAAACATGCTCAATGGGGGACAGATCCGGAGATCTTGCTGGCCAGGGTAGTTGACTTACACCTTCTAGAGCACGTTGGGTGGCACAGGATACATGCGGACGTGCATTGTCCTGTTGGAACAGCAAGTTCCCTTGCCGGTCTAGGAATGGTAGAACGATGGGTTCGATGACGGTTTGGATGTACCGTGCACTATTCAGTGTCCCCTCGACGATCACCAGTGGTGTACGGCCAGTGTAGGAGATCGCTCCCCACACCATGATGCCGGGTGTTGGCCCTGTGTGCCTTGGTCGTATGCAGTCCTGATTGTGGCGCTCACCTGCACGGCGCCAAACACGCATACGACCATCATTGGCACCAAGGCAGAAGCGACTCTCATCGCTGAAGACGACACGTCTCCATTCGTCCCTCCATTCACGCCTGTCGCGACACCACTGGAGGCGGGCTGCACGACGTTGGGGCGTGAGCGGAAGACGGCCTAACAGTGTGCGGGACCGTAGCCCAGCTTCATGGAGACGGTTGCGAATGGTCCTCGCCGATACCGCAGGAGCAACAGTGTCCCTAATTTGCTGGGAAGTGGCGGTGCGGTCCCCTACGGCACTGCGCAGGATCCTACGGTCTTGGCGTGCATCCGTGCGTCGCTGCGGTCCAGTCCCAGGTCGACGGGCACGTGCACCTTCCGCCGACCACTGGCGACAACATCGATGTACTGTGGAGACCTCACGCCCCACGTGTTGAGCAATTCGGCGGTACGTCCTCCCGGCCTCCCGCATGCCCACTATACGCCCTCACTCAAAGTCCGTCAACTGCACATATGGTTCACGTCCACGCTGTCGTGGCATGCTACCAGTGTTAAAGACTGCGATGGAGCACCGTATGCCACGGCAAACTGGCTGACACTGACGGCGGCGGTGCACAAATGCTGCGCAGCTAGCGCCATTCGACGGCCAACACCGCGGTTCCTGGTGTGTCCGCTGTGCCGTGCGTGTGATCATTGCTTGTACAGCCCTCTCGCAGTGTCCGGAGCAAGTATGGTGGGTCTGACACACCGGTGTCAATGTGTTCTTTTTTCCATTTCCAGGAGTGTATTTTTTAATTCAGACACTGTCCGAATCACTTCATTTATTACCGACTTCCGGTCTGAGTCTGCGCTGCAGATCATCGTCAGGTCTAATTGGAACAGCAAAAAGGGGCAACGAAAACAAAAATTACAAAAGTGTGACATTACAAGTATTAGCATCCGAAGCTGCACAGTTAACAACAAAATATTTTGAGAACCCACACATATCTGGAGCCGCAAAATTCAGTTTGTCAGCTAACGTAAGGCACAGAGGTTATGGATGTGGTAAAAAAGAATATTGTATGGTCACATGTGTTCATGTTATAGGCTACAAAATTTAGGTATAGCCATTTGACATGTTCATATGTCATAAGCTACAATATAAAACCAGTGTCAAAGAGGTTCTTCCATCATAAAGGGAACTAAAATAAATAATGGAATCAACAGCTAGAAGACATGATCATCAATAGCAGGTTGCGGTATGTACATCATGTCACACAATAAAAAATAAAAACCGATGTAAAAGACAACCTCAAAGCACAGCATGCATAGTACATTTTCGTTCTGAACTCTATAGTTTAAAAAACATTGCAAAATTAACCTACTTATCCGATCAGCATAGTTTGAGTCTTCCACATATTAAAATACAACATTTACCTTTTAACGCTGGCGTCGCGAAATCGCGTCACATCATTGTGACCAAGTGTAAGGTTATCTGTATTCTAGCGCTAGGGCTGGTAGATGCAGATTCTACACAGAACTACCAACGCTTTTGACGTGTGCTGCCATGTCCTGATTGTTTCAAGTACTTCTAGAACGACATAATTTTTACTCTTTGTTTCAAAATGAAATTTGTTCAGGCATTAAGTGATTAATAGTGGACTTCATATTAGTGAATGAGAATTAAGATAAATCGAGGACCATTACTGTATGCTAAAAATTGGAAAAATGGGAAGAGAGTTACAAAAATACTATAGCTTCTTGAAAATACTACAAATTACGAAAACGTTTATCGATAATAGTGTGAGAAATAAGAGTGGCCGCTAGAGTGCAATACCTACCATAGCAGGTTGAATGACGAGCGAGACGGGTACAGTATTAATGGTTACGTGCGTATCATCGGCTGCAATCTATGCCGACTACCTTATACCCCGACCAGAAAACAAAATAAACAATTTCATATTTGAGGACTGAAGGGAGACATCAGGCACTAGGAAGTCATAATAAATACTGAACTAAGCTTCATGGGAAAATTCATTCTGCTCATTAAGATTCTTGTCGGGTTGTTTTATTTTAGCAGTATAAATTTAAATTTCCACAAGACGTCGTAGATATGTATTGCACTTTCTGCCCCACCGGCCCCAGATCGTAGAATCTATTCAAATCCATATATCGACCATATGAGACCAACTCCACTTAGCTAAAGGAACAAGGGCATGATAATGAATACAAAATAGAATGAAGAAGTAATAGTAATCACAACAGGAAAAGAACTATTTCGTTCAAGAACACCACCAAAGTAGAAGAGTTCAAGGAACAAAGAAGATACAATTCAAACCCATTAAAATCAAAGCACCGCAACTCCAATTGAAACAAAACCAAATCGAAATAAATTAGTCACTTATAGAAAAATCTAAATCAAATCACAAGTAAATACAACACATTGTTATGAAGGCAAAAACAGATCTCTCTTTCTAGAACAACTAATCGGACCCCTCTTCAAGCATATAATCAAAAGGGGGTCAAAATCTGACCTCCCTTACACTACATATCGATGTTAGATATGAAAAAATGAAGAAAATTTTGAAAAAATGAAGAAAATTTTGAAAAAATCCGTCGGGTACCTCCTTTGACCCTCAAAAATGGTCGAAAATGATACATTTATTTTCGGTGAAGATAAAAATTGAGAAAATAAATAATATTTCTTATATAATAAATACAATGTCAAATACTGTTAATGACGAAAGCAATGAGAGTATGAATGAAAGTGAACTTAGAAATAGTCAAACCAATATGTGTCCTAATTTTAACAACAAGTCAGTTCACAGGCTACTACAAATCTGGAGAGCCAACAACATCTGTGGTTATAGTTCTCGAGATAAGAACAAATTAATTTCAAGACCAACTGACTACTAAAACACACCACATGATTCCAAATATCTACATGATATGACACAACACAAATCGTTTTGCAAAACCTACAAAAACTGAGGCTATAAAAAATTTAACAGAGATGCTCTTATTAAACATATAATCAAGTCTGGTATTAAACCATACCCACCTACACAACCACCTTTTTATAATGAGGACAATGAAAATACTTTAATCAGTCCTGTATCACGAGGCAAGCTTAATGTTGTTAAGAAGGAACAAGCCCTCAAATGTAGGCTCGAAACTTGGTTATTTGAACAACAAGAAATTGCTCCTTCTGACGATCCTGTTACAGCATTTTTAAAACAAACATCCAAAGACATGATTAATAAAAGTGAGAGCACTCTTCACAAACAAAATGCACTTAAAGTTAATGTTCTACTAACGTGTGATTATGAGAAAGGAAGAGTAATACAAGAGTTTAACTTTAAGACTAAAAATGAAAGAATCTCAGAATCAACAAACCTAACCAGATATATGACAAAAGTTAGAAAACATTTACTTAGAGAGATGAGTGAGTGTCAAGGAAGAGGTTCTGGCTGGTCTCTCCACAAAATTAAAACACTTGAATTAAGACTTAACACATATACGCCCTATGCAGGAAATTCTTACTTTGATCTAATGATAACAAGTATTTCTTATATTGTCTAAAAGCTTATTTACATCCACCACCTCGCAATGATCATAATCCTGATCGAGTTTTAAAGTATATTAATTGGAAGGATGATATTGATGATGCATTTAAAGATATAACATTCCCTTTCTCACTTAAAGATATCCCCGAAATTGAAAGACGAACTGGATTACAAATAAATGTATTTCACTATGATTCAAAAGGAATGATTTATCCTCTCTATCCAAATGAAGCAAGAAAAACTTCAGATAAATCTGTCGATCTTTTATTAGCAACTAAAGGACTGCAGAGACACTTCTGCTTGATTTGAAAGCTTTCTCATCTAATTTCTGCTCAAGTAAGTAAACACAAAGAAAAGAAGTATATTTGCAGAGGTTGTATGCTACACTTTAACAACGAAACCAAATATAACAATCACATCCATGACTGTTGTGCTAATGATGCTGTGAAAATAGTAATGCCAGAAGAGGGCTCAAAAATTTAAGAACATTAAAATATAATGCGGCTGTCATATGTGATTTATGCTGACTTTGAATGTCTAAACTGTAAAATTTATCCTAAGAATCACAATCATACCAATCAAACAAGAAAATGTCAAAAACATGAACCATGTAGTTTCGCTTACTGTGTTATTAAAAATGAAATGTTAACCGAATTTAAACAGTACAGAGGTCCAGAAGCATCAAAGAAGTTTATTCAAGACCTAACAGAAGAGGCCAAGAAGATTCACCAACTATATAAAAATGTTGTACCTCTAGAAATGACTGAAGAAGATGAAGCCTTATTCGATAGTTCAGAATCATGTTTGTACTGTAATTGAGAATATAAACTGAAAATTATAAGACTAGACACCATGATCATCTTACCAGCCAGTTTATAGCACCAGCATGTAATAATTGATACCTTAAACTTAAACTACCTACATTTGTTTGTTTATGCATAATCTTAGTGGCTATGATTCTCATTTGCTTATCAGAGAATTAGTCTGCACAAATGAAGAAATTGATCTTATTCCAAACAACGAAGAAAAATACATATCATTTACTAAGCATGTTAAAGAAGGCATTAACTTAAGGTTTGTTGACTCGTTTAGATTTATGTCCTAATCTCTTACCTCTTTAGCTAATAGTCTTAAAGCAGAGCAAATGCCTCACACAAGAAAATACTATAACGAAGATTCATTAAAACTTGTAAGTCGAAAGGGAGTATACCCTTACGATTTTATGGATTCATGAGACAAGTTTAAAGAAACACAACTTCCATCTATAGAAGCCTTTTACAACAGCCTTGAACAATCAGATATAACGAGCAAAGATAATAAAAATGCTAAAAAGATTTGGAAAGATTTTGATATGAATAACATTGGTGACTACCATGATTTGTATTTAAAACATATGTGTTATTACTAGCTGATGTGTTTGAATGCTTTAGAACTACATGCATGAGCACTTATGATTTAGATCCCACATGGTATTACACAAGTCCTGGGTTGGCTTGGGATGCTATGCTAAAAATGACTCGAATAAACTTAGATATGATAACTGATTATGATATGATCCTAATGATTGAAAAAGGTGTAAGAGGAGGAATTTTCCAATGCTGTCAAAGATATGCGAAAGCAAACAATAAATATATGAAAAATTATAATCCAAATAAAGAAAGTAGTTACCTTGCCTATCTTGATGCAAACAACTTACATGGATGGTCTATGAGTCAACATTTGCCTTACAAAGACTTTACATGGCTAACTAAACAACAGATAAAAGATCTTGATATTGAAAACATACCGAAGAACAGTAACACTGGCTACACATTGGAAGTTGATTTAGGATACCCTAAAGAACTCCATGATCAACACAAAGACTTCCCATTAGGTTTAGAAAACATGTGTCCTCCAGATTCTAATCAACCTAAACTCTTAGGAACACTACACAACAAATAAAAGTATGTTATTCACTACAGAAATCTCCGAAATGTCTACAACTAGGATTAAAGTCGAAGAAAATACATAGAGTAATTCAGTTTAAACAGTCTGCTTGGTTAAAGAAATATATAGATTTAAATACAGAAATGAGAACCAAGGCAACCAACGATTTCGAAAAGAACTTTTATAAATTAATGAACAACAGCGGATTTGGAAAAACTCTGGAAAACATTAGAAAGCGAGTTGACATTCGAATTTTGGCTGATGCTAAGAAGTGTCTTAAACTCATATCAAAACCTAACTTTTACCATCGAACTATTCTTACTGAGTCATTAGTTATAGTTCACATGAACAAGACTACAGTTCTCTTTAGCAGACCGATATATGTGGGAATGAGCATTCTAGAACTATCCAAGGAACTTATGTACAATTTCCACTACAACTTAATGAAACCCAAATATGGAGAAAACATAAACATTTGCTACAAGGATACTGACAGTTTAGTCTACCACATCAGAACACAAGCCTTTTACCAAAATATCAAATAAATGATTGAATACTTTGATGCAAGCGATTATCCCCAGAATAACATATACAACTTGCCCCTGGTTAATACAAAAGTCTTAGGTAAAATTAAAGATAAACTATGAGGCAAAATCATGACAGAGTTTGTTGGATTAAGATCAAAAATGTATGCGATAAAATATTATGGCAAAGAAAGGAATTAAAGCAAGCAATGCGATAAAAGATTTAAACTTTGATGACTATAGGAACCATTTAACACAAGAATCCGAGATTTACAAGTCTATGGAACTAATATGAAGCAAACACCATAATGTGTCTACAATTGAATTTAACAAACTTGCTCTAAGTTACAAAGACGACAAACGATATATACTGCCAAATGGAATAAACACATTGCCTTGGGGACACTATAAAATTGAACAAGAGTTAAATAAATAATAAACGGCCAGATCTAAGTCTTCCATTTATGTTTATTAGTATTTATGTGTGTATGTGTGTGTTTTAGTATTAGTGCTTTTATAGGTAGTTCTTATAAAAGAGACCATGTGGTTCCCACTTAGACCCTCAAAAATGGCTGAAAATGATTAATTTATTTTTCATGAAGATAAAAATTGAAAGACTAAAAATAAGTTTTCTTATATAATAAACGAAATATGATGGAAAATAAAACTATAACTGAGCTTAAACAGTATTGTAGAGATAACGGTATTTGTGGTTGCTCTAAGTTAAAGAAAGTGGATCTAATAAGTTTAGTTAACTCATATGAAACAAGTTCAACGATAACTAATTCAAAGCTAAGGAAAGTTGATCTTATAATCTTGATTAACTCTTATCAACAAAGAAACAACCAAGATGAAACAACATAGAATAACCAAGAAGACGAAAAAACCAACGAAGACGAAAAAGCAGAGAACAACCAAGAAGAAATGATATCAATTAAAGTAAACCTTATAAAACAACTGATCAACATCTGAACCCTGAACATGTATGTTACTTTCAAAACCCTGTGTTTAAAGGTATAGTAATCGATGTTCTCAATAACCTATCAAGAAAAAAGTGGACGCAGATATCCCAACTAAGGAATCTGTCCAAAGATTTTATTTATTCGTTTAGGAAACAACTATGTTGGAGCTACATTACTTCTAATTATGCACAATCACTCTCATTCATCAAACGTTTCAAGAAATACATCGATTGGATCTCCTTATCAAGAATACAAACTTCACCCACTCATGAAGATATTGTTGACAAATATGCTGATAAACTTCATTGGGACATAATGTGTAGTAGAAGAGAATTTTTTAGTAGACAATATCGTTATCTCAACCAAGATTTCGTTTTAAAACACAAAGAATGTGAAAGACAATTTATCAGCTGGTCAACATACACATGAAAACATGTAGGAAAGATGTCTGAAAACTTCCTAAATCAATTTAAAGAAAATATTGATTGGAAAGCCTATAGTTCTGCATACAATTAAAAAAAGCATTCAACAAAAAGTGCTATTGAATTCTGTCGAAATTTCAGAGAATACTTAGATTGGAATGTTCTCTCTTGTAAAAGGATTTTACTCACGGAACTTTTGTAAATAAATTTGAAGATCTTATTAATTGGACAAAAGCCTCACCCTTTTTGAACGGACCATTAGTACGAAAATATCAAGATAGAGTCTGTTGGCGAGATGTACTTTTACATGATAAGAGTGAAAGTTTTATTCTTGAATTTGAAAACAGGGGATTCAAACCTATATGATCTTATATGGAGCCGTGAGGATAGAAAGTTCTCTGAAAAATTCCTAATGAAGATCAGAAACAAAATCGAAATGGTTCTATTTTAAGACGTAATGAACATGTCATTCCATCCCTCAAGAACAAACTGTTGTTACTTTAAACTGGTTTAACTGCGATAGAGAACTCATATGAATATCCAGTATGTAAAGAAACAAAAACTCAAACGCTTAAAACCTCACGCAATCATGTGTTTTGGACTGAGTGTATGCTTACTGTGTTAAGAGATAACAACACTTGTCCTTTATGCAGAACTATTATAAGACAATCAAACAATAATAACAACAATGACATAACTACTGATGACGAATTTGATTTTGATAAGCCAACTATTTCTGATGATCAATATGATACTCAAGAAAAACTGGTTACACCTTGAACATCACAAAAACAAAAATGAATTTAAAAAATCTTTTTACTCTTATAATAAATAGGATAAAGAAATCCATTATCACTCAATGAAATAGGCAGACCAAATATCCCATTCAAGAGCCTAAATGAACTTCCACTAAATGAAACACTATTAATCAAAAAGACTGAACTACTCAAAACCAAAATTGGAGCTAATGTCGTTGTTTACATAGACGACTACAATGTAATTTCACCTGATCGTTACGTTGAAGCATTTGATAAAAAAACCAGAAACGTAATTAACGATGGTAAATAACAATTATATCAATTTAAATGACAGCAGAAGTTTTCGCAAGATTGAATTTACAGGAAAATCAAATGAAAAACAATCAGAACCAGAAATTAGCGATAGTGAGTAACTGCTTTTTAGTTGTAAATCTTAGTTTCGTATCTGCTTTTATGGTATTAACTATTAAAGCCCAAGCTTAACTGTGTTCATGTAAAACCTAACCTTTCATGACCTTCTTTCAAGCGCAGCCTTGAGCTGTTTTTGTAATAAGATGTTTTTGTGTTTAAGCCTTTCCATTTCTGTTTCCGTTTTGAGTTTGCCTATTGCTATGTTTTTCGGTTTTGGTTGTGATCTAAGCCGGTCTCGTTCGTTCACTAATTTTTGAAGGTCAAAGCCACACTTGTCGTTTAATTCTTCATAATATTGTATTGTCTTTTTGAGTTGTTTCTTATTAAGCACAATTAGCTCTTTGAAGTTTCTATAGTCAATCTTTGCACCTAATTTGTTAAAGTGTTCAGAGATGGAACTTTCTGCGTTTGTTACATACAGTGGATCGGTATAAGAATAACATTCAAGAGTTAATACTGCCTTCTTGATACTGCCATACGTTTTAATGTGGTCTTTTGTTCTTTCTTATAAGTCTTTCGTTTTACCATATTTACACACAATGCAGTTATCATCAATGACATCATTGATGTGAAACTCTTTGTGAAGGTCTTTAACGGCACCTAATGAAAACAAATAATCACAAGAAATAGGAGTAGTTGCTGCCTTTAAAACAGCTGTAATATGCGCTGGGGTAGCTTCTTTTGATCTTAGTTGTTTGTTCTCTCCTTCTAGTTGTTTAATTCTATTTGTTAGTTGGTAATGACCTGTCTTTCTTATTGGTGGTAAAACTTCCTTGTAAACCCAATCTTGAAAATTTTCTGCTTCTTTCATGTTAGACTTCATAACTAAAGGATATAAATCAGGTTCATTGATAAAAACTGTGTGTGGTTGTTCGTTTAAAGGGAGGTCTAATCTTCTCCTCCCTTTTGTTTGTTCATTTAAAGGGGGAGCAAATCGCTCCTCTCTTAGTTGTTTGAATGTTTTTTGATATTTAAGTTTGACATAATATCTAATTGCTTCATGTGTATTTTTATATTCTAGAATCTCTGCTACATCCTTACCTTTAAACCATATCTTAACATCGCTATCTTCAACAATAGTAATAAAACCAACAGATCTTGTTTTAAATGTAAAAACGTTATTCTGTAAATCAATCAAATTATCCATTTATTATATAATGAATTAAGATAATTTATTTGTGCTTTTATGATATTAGCCACCAAAGCTGTTTAAACAAGAACGTTTGATTTATTAATCCAAGAGTTATGAGAACATCGAAACTTAACCACTTAACAAACACTTTGTCACCTTTCTTATTCAACACCTTCTCAACCAAACAAGCATCTGGATATTTTATCTTAAGCAATTCAGGATCATAAAACAAACCTTCAACACATTCTCTGCTTAAATCCATTACCCTGTAAGTTGGTGGGTTTAATGGTATGGCTTTGTAAATCTCAGATTACTGCTATTTATCAACGTCCATCTGGTGAAGTTGTTCTCTTTATAAACAACATGGTGTACATGATAACGTTTCCAGGCTTATGTCTTGTTGGTGGTTACCCAAAAACCTTGCCTGATGTAGGAATTCAGCCGAATACCAAAATAAATGGGGTTGTAAATACGTACACAGGGAGAACTTTTGTCTTCTATGATGATGTTTACTATCTTGAACTAATGAATGTAACCATACAGTTAAAAGATACAGTTTTCTTAGAGACTTCCCAGGCATACTCACAAACATTGATTCTGTATTTAGGTATATTGATAGGCTATTGCATTTCTTTAATAATGGCAAAGTATTCCTTTTTAACGAGTTTACAATCACATTGGTTAAAGTTGAAAATTATAATTTCTCAACATGTGGAATAGAATGCAAAAAACAAACTGAAACAGTCGCACAAGTAGTTAATAATTTTAAAACTGTTCTCTCTCAGCTTGAATCTTTAGTCTAATGCTTCTTTTCTCATTATATGTTAGACCAATTGAAATATGAGTGCTTTATGGTTATATAACCATCAAGCTTGCAAGAACCTGGTATACACTAATTAATTGTGGAACAAGAAACCAGAAGCAGAAGAGTTTCAAGATTGCGTTAAGTTTAAGTTTTTTTGCGTTACGTTTACGTTGTGTTTACGTTTTTTCACGTTGCATTTACGTTACATTTACGTTGTGTTTACGTTTTATTATTTTGTATAATAAACTGTTACTAAAATGAAGAATCCTAATGTTGTAAATAAAGCACGAGAAGCAATTAAAATGAGAGAATATTTAAGGGATAGGTTTAAAGGATTTACAAACAAAAGAATTGATGAATATGACAAATACAAAAAACAGGAACAACCTGTGATTGATGCAATTGGTAACCTTGGTGAACGACTTGAAAGCAAACTAGATAAAGCTCTTGAGAATAAAAGTAAAGACCCTATTCCATTTCAATTTAATACAAGTGAAGGTTTGGGAATCAATAGAACATTAAACGAATTGGAAGTAGATAATATGCTTTGTGATTATGATGAAGAAACTAAGAAAAGTGAAATGAAAT
Organism: Schistocerca americana; assembly: GCF_021461395.2. Taxonomy (NCBI): domain Eukaryota; kingdom Metazoa; phylum Arthropoda; class Insecta; order Orthoptera; family Acrididae; genus Schistocerca; species Schistocerca americana. The sequence continues at coordinate 427,478,775 of NC_060121.1, read as the reverse complement.
ACATAGCAAGTCAAATGGCTTATGATTATCAACAATATGATGAATCAGAAGCACTAGCAACTCCACAACCAAAACCAAAACCAACTTTTATAGGATCACATTTACTGGGACACCTGAACAACTGCAATGACTAAATTTTTGGTTTAAAATCAATTGGCACTGAAAAATATGATGGTGATGAACCTGTAAAATTTGATACATTAACAATTGGAGGAAGACACTACTATTATTTAATTGTATGAAGAAAAGAATATCAAGCCACTGATGGATTAATGAATATTCTTACCCAAAAGTAATTTACTCTAGATGATCTTGATGATAAATTTGATGAAGATAATTTAGAAAATTACACAGAAATCTTACTTGAATCAAACTCATTTTTTGTAATGGGAAGCCTAGATGGAGTAGAGGGGCAAAATACAAATCAATAATTGAGCACATTCTAGGAAAACACTGTAGAAATGATAGTAGCTCAGAATCAAGTTTTGAAACTAGTACTCCAAGATCAAAAAGAGGTAAAGGTTTTGTTAAAGAATGTAATGAGCTGCCAATCGAATACATTTGAATGAACGATGTTAGAGACTTAATTTATCATGCGGCTGTTATTGATGGTGAAGAGAAAGCAGGAAACAATAATTTTCGAAATGAGAAAGTTACAATAATGAAAATATTAACGTTGATGTTTAACGATTTTGCGATTAATAGCCCTAATGGTACATCATACATTATAAAATTCTTAAACATGTCACCTCCATCACTCTGGGAAAATAAGAAATATGACAAAGGAATAGCTAATTGGGCTTTGAATAATCTTAAAATGCCTGAGCTTCACATTCCTGGTTATAACCACAAAACTGGAAGAACGATTAAACAGTGGAGATGAAGGAATTAATAAGTTAGGTGAAGCTTTTAAAGAACACAATATAGCTTATCACGAAAATAAAGATTTAAGTAAGAGACATGAGGCAGATAAAGTCCTACAAGATAAAGTGTTGGCTAATGGTTTTAGTAAAGATTCTGAATGGAATGAAAAGTTAGCATTGGCTGGTATCGCTGGTGTTATGTACACAAAAAGGAAAATGGGCTGGGGTTTGTAAATAATTGTTTGTTAAGTTTAGTTTATGATGTTTTTATGGGTGTATCCATAAAAGCCGGTTTTAATTAGAGGCGCTACAACGTTGCTGTGTAATCATAGGAGAAAACGATAGCTGTCAGCCTTGGCGTGCTTTTTGCGCTGTGTGTGATGCAACCAGCTAGTGACCTTGTTAGCCTCGCTGTCTCGCACAGAAGCCGGCGCTGATTCATACATTGAAACGGGAAGCTGAGACACGTACTAGCTTCGAGCTTCTGTTAACAGATGGCACTCATGTTTGTTCTGTTTAATTACTAGGGGATCGTGTTTCACTTTAAACACAAATTAGGAATTTTTAAATGTTGTTTTCTTTATTCATACTAACATTTACATGTGCTTTAGATTTAGTCTCTCCAAATGACATACAATAATGTGAAGGAAATTATACATTTATGTCCAGAAGAAGCTGATGAAAATAGAGCTCTTAGAATGTACTTTATCACTAGAATACCAACTATATATACAAACTGCACAGGACTGCTTGAGTTCCCGGCTGCCCCAGGCTGTGAGTTGGGTCTGACCAAGCCAAGCAATGGGGATCATCGTTCATCAAGACACTGCTGTCTGGAGCTCTGCCCCCTGAATTAAAGATGACGGGTGACAGATGCGGAAGGGCAGATACCATCAAGTCGCTGGAAGACGACCTGGTAATGGAACTTAGACTACGAGAAGACTTTGAAAAAACCCTGGTGAGTAGAGATGAGATAAAGAGAAGTTGACAAAATCCCTCTGGGGGTTTTCTTTCATGGTGCCGAAGGTTTTTGCCGTTTTTGAGAATGATTTTCAGATTTGATTCCTTTTTATTTCATTTTTGTAGTGTGAACTTGTTCATTTCTTTTTAACCCCGCCGTTTTGGCAAGTTTGAATTGTTTATGGTTGTTCTTTTTAAAGGAGGCCATGTTTCACTGCTCCCTGGTTAGAAAGAGAACCGTGTTTCACCACATATGGTTTATCTGCTTCTTTCATACTAGCTTTATAACTATAGCATACAAGCCGGGTTCATTGATAAAGATAGTGTGAGGATGTGTTTTTGAAGAGAGTCTACAGTATAGACTCTTTGAGCCAGAAGAGAGTCTACAGTATAGACTCTTTAATTCTTCAAATGTTTTCCGATTTTTTGCCCTTTGTTGTTTGTTTATTTGAAGAGAGGAACAATTTGTTCTCCTTTATTTGTGTATATGTTTTTTGGTATTTAGGTTTAACGTGATTTCTGATCTGTACATCGCCGTCTTAAACAACAATAATGAAGCGCGCATTTTTCGATTTTGTTGGTGGGGTTTAATTCATTCATTAGTTTAGAATTAGAGAATATAAACCAACTGGTTAATAAAAATAGTTCTTCTTTCGTTAAAATTATACTTGTCTTTTTGGCTGGATAGACCCTCAGTTTTGACTGGGCAAACCAGGTGTTTCATTGGGTCTCATTTGTACGTGTGTTTTATTGTTTTCTATGTCTACATGTTTGCTAATTGCTTGACCCATGTCTGTTTATTCAAGTGTATCAGTCACATCTTTACCATGGAGTGTGCTAGTGTCTTCATTTTATTTTGGTTGTATTGTCATTGCTCTGATGTGTGCAGTTATATTGATTCGACTATATTTCATTGTTTCTTTTATTTTTTCATCCTGATTGTATTGTATTTATTCGACTTTATTACATTGTTGTGGACTTTAGTAACTGCTAATGTACAAATGTTACTGGTCATGGTTCACTGGGTTCGTTCTTTCTCGTTATAGTTGAGGGTCTTCGTTTTCTGTTTTGTTTGTTAATAAAAACTCATTGAAAGAAGGGTTACGGCCAACTGTTTTGATGTGTTTACTCTTAGTTCCTCATTTTATTTTAGTTTTTGTCTTCATATCGATGTGTTGTATTTACTTGGGATTTGATTTAGATTTCTCTATAAGTGACTTATTTATTTCGATTTGGTTTTGTTTCAATTGGAGTTGCAGTGCTCTAATTTTAATGGGTTTGAATTGTATCTTCTTTGTTCCTTTAATTCTTCTACTTTGGTGGTGTTCTTGAACGAAATAGTTCCTCTCCTGTTGTGATTACTATTACTTCTTCATTTTATTTTGTATTCATTAATATGCCCTTGTTCCTTTAGCTAAGTGCTGTTGGTCTCATAGGGTCGATAAATGGGTTTGAATAGATTCTATGATCTGGCGCTGGTGGGGCAGAGACCCCAGTACATATCTACTGATGTCAACGTACAGCTCTTCGCTTGCACTAACCAAAACCTCCAAGTTACTGTCTATATTAGTGATTTCATGTTTGTGCATTAATAAATGAGTACATAGGTCAGTTTTACTTTGAGTAAGCACGTATTCATTAGAGCCATTTTGAAAGTTTGTCCCGCCTGTCCAATGCAGTTCTTTTGACTGTCATCAGACGTGACCTTATAAATATGGCAGTGTAACAATTTATTCTTTCCTTGTGAAATGTTCTGTCTAACCGTTAATCTCAAAGAATTTTCAGTTATGAAGGCAACTTGTAGTATGTAGGGACCTTCCTATTTTATTAGAAGTTGTGCCATTTTAAGGGAAGCTCACTAAGTTCATCCTTATTAATTTTTTAGGTTCATGTTGTGAACGCTTTAATTTATTGAGTGTGCGCATAACCATAGACCTGCCATACCCATCTGCTACCACAATCTGCTTCAGTACCTCAATCTGCATATCTATCTTGTCAAGATCCAAAAGCAGTCGTATCAATTAACAAAACGTGGAGTGAAAATAGGCATCCTTTTACCGCTTAGAATGACACAATATTCTAGGATTATAGTAGCAGTGGATGTAAGTTTTCTAAGATGACGAATTTGGTGATCTGATTAGCTTTTGAAATGGTTAAGTCAAGATAGTGACTTCTCCATTTCTAGAGTCAACTGTATATTCGGATGCATGGTACACATTTTGTCAACCACCTGCTTAAATTCTTCCCCATTCTCGTGGAATAAAATTATAGCATCATTGACTTCCAAATAATGGACATTTTCGGAATTCTTTTCCTTTCTTTTTTGTTTTTGCTTGAAGTGTTTTGTCAACGACTGGATTGTGCTAGCTACATTCTCAATCAAGTTAAAAAAAATGACTGAGAGTCATGTATACATTCCCCGATACATTTTACATTATAGAAAAGCTACGAAATAGTTGATCAAATTAAAGATATAGATGTATCTCATGATACAGTACTAGCTTAGCTTGATGTTAAGAATTTGACACTAATTTATTGATGAAAGAAACTTCTGATAATTAAAAACAACTTATTCAAGTGTAATAAAGCCAGTTTAGGTGAAATTTCAGAACTAGTTAAGTATCTGGATTTCACACTATCTCCCAGTTTCTTCATGTTTAACAACAGGGTATTACAGCAGGTTGAGCGAGTGGCTATGGGTAACAGTCTGCCTGGTACTGTTGCAGAAATCTTTCTCAGCGACTTGGAAATTAACTTTTTACAGAAATATCCAGTAGTTAAAAGTCGAGTCTTTCACTGCAAGACGGATATTAATGACTGTATCATTTTATTCCATGGGAAGGGGTAAAATCAGACAGGTGGCTGAGAAGATGTGTACCATGGATCTGAAATGTAGTTTACAATATAAGTGGAAAACGATAATATCCTGAATTATCTTGACTTAACCATTTCAAAAGCTAACTGTAAACACAAATTCGGCATCTTTCGAAAACCCACATGCACCGAGACTATAATCTCTGCAGCATCATGTCATCCTAACTGGTGTAAGAAAGCAATTTTCATTCATTGTTGAGTAGGGTGATACGACTACCTTGGGCAAAGGAAGATATGACAAGGAGATCGTGATCTTGAAGCAGATTATGGTAGCAAATGGGTGTGGTAATTCTACAGTTCGCACAAACACAATAAACTTAAGCGTCAGCGACATGAACCTAAATCAAGGAAGACGTGCCATTTTATAAGAATGGCTTATCGTGACACAGCTTGAAAAAAATCTAAAGGTCTCTACGTAAAGCTAACGTGCAATTTTTCTTCGCAACCGAAAATTCGTTGCGACGTGGGGTTCGTCAGCAGATTTGAAATTTGAAACGTGCTTCAATGCCATCTCCTCACGCTAAGTAAAACTGCATTAAGTAAGCATTTATCAGCGCACAAACATGAAATCACTAGTACTGACAACGACATGGAGATCTTGCTTAGGGCAAACGAAGGGCTGTACCTTGACGCCTAGACGAACTTTAAATTTATATTGTCAAAAGAAAAAACTTGACAAGAATCTTAAAGAACAGAATGAATTTTCATGTTGCACAGATCTAGTACGAGAATGATGAGTCTAGTTTTACACTGGGAGGTATTCTAATAATTCAAATGGACGTCATTCACATCACTATGTTTACAACAGAGGACACTGTATGAGGCTGGATACGTGCAGCTGTGATTATTTTTAAGTAATAAATCGTGCGGGTACGTACCAACTGAGCAAGATGAGGTGCAGCAGTCAGAGTGCATTGAACGAAGACGTACTCAATTGCGATTCCTATTTGTCGTATACTTGTTGGATGTAATTCCAAGCTCTGCAGGTTTGAGAGTGAATACGAACACTCGCAGCAAAACAGTAGCATCAGCGAAAATGTAGTTATGATCCACTGGGTTGAATGTCCTGTAAAAGAGTCACTTCATTGAAATAACAAAACACTAAATCTGTATAAATTAAAGACTACCGAAATCGCTTGTAAAGTACAGTCTAACAATATCGAACGTTTCCTTTCCCCTGAACATATTTCTAAATCAGTTTCTTGTTGGAAACATGCAAGAAAGGATTAAACAAAGAGCTACCTGTGGTTAAGAATACGAGAATGATGCAGAAGAAACCAGTAGACATTAGCACCAGACATTGTGTTACCCGTCTCCCGAACTTGTTTCCGACAACGTGAGCCGCATACAATGCAACTAGTTGCAGTGATCCTTTTCCTATGAATGCAACAAATGGATTCACTCCGAAATTACTGTTGCTGAAAAGTAGGGTAAAAACAGTAAACGCAGCAGCTGACCTGTAAAACGAAAATATGAAAATTTGTTACCCTATTTATCTTTTGAAATTATTCTCGTCAAATATAACACTTTTAATATATAAGTCGGTTACAATATTATTGCACCTGGGAGTGAGGCAGCTTCTGTTGCCTTATAGTAGGTAAGTGCGTAATCAGAGTTGATGGTATAAGCACAACTTACATGAAAACATTGACAATGCGATTCGTTTAGCTTAAAGACAACTGAGTTTGCTTACTGTGATGTCACCATGTGTTTTCGGTAACGGCCAAGTGCAATAATATGGTGGTTGAACTACACACGTTTCACATCACTTGACCATAGCACATGTTTGTGTGAACATTTGGTCAACACTAATAAGAACGCCAAACTGCAGGGCCAGACTGTCGATTGGAAATGGAGGAAAATACACTACTGGCCATTAGAATTGCTACACCACAAAGATGACGTGCTACATACGCGAAATTTAACCGACAGGAATAAGATGCTGTGATATGCAAATGATTAGCTTTTCAGGGCATTCACACAAGGCTGGCGCCGGTGGCGACACCTACAACGCCCTGACATGAGGAAAGTTTCCAGCCGATTTCTCAAACACAAACACCAGTTGACTGGCGTTGCCTGGTGAAACGTTGTTGTGATGCCTCGTGTAAGGAGGAGAAATGGGTACCATCACGTTTCCGACTTTGATAAAGGTCGGATTGTAGCCTATCGCGACTGCGGTTTATCGTATCGCGAAATTGGTGCTCGCGTTGGTCGAGATCCAATGACTGTAAGCAGAATATGGAATCGGTGGTTTCAGAACGGTAATACGAAACGCCGTGCTGGATCCCAACGGCTTCGTATCACTAGCAGTCGAGATGACAGGCATCTCATCCGCATGGCTATAACGGATTGTGCAGCCACGTCTCGATCCCTGAGTCAACAGATGGGGACGTTTGCAAGACAACAACCATCTACACGAACAGTTCGCCGACGTTTGCAGCAGCATGATCTATCAGCTCGGAGACTATAGCTGCGGTTACCCTTGACGCTGCATCACAGACAGGAGCGCCTGCGATGGTGTACTGAACGACGAACCTGGATGCACGAATGGGAAAACGTCATATTTCGGATGAATCCAGGTTCTGTTTACAGCATCATGATGGTCGCATCCGTGTTTGGCGACATCGCGGTGAACGCGCATTGGAAGCGTGTATTCGTCATCGCCATACTGGCGTATCTCCCGGCGTGATGGTATGGGGAGCCATTGGTCACACGTCTCGGACACCTCTTGTTCGCATTGACGGCACATTGAACAGTGGACGTTACATTTCAGATGTGTTACGACTCGTGGCTCTACCCTTCATTCTATCCCTGTGAAACCCTACATATCCGCAGGATAATGCATGACCGCATGTTGCAGGTCCTGCACGGGCCTTTCTGGAAACAGAAAATGATCGACTGCTGCCCTGGCCAGCACATTCTCCAGATCTCTCACCAATTGAAAACGTCTGGTCAATGGTGGCCGAGCAACTGGCTCTTCACAATACGCCAGTCTCTACTCTTGATGAACTGTGGTATCGTCTTGAAGCTGCATGGGCAGCTGTACCTGTACGTACCATCCAAGCTTTGTTTGAGTCAATGCCCAGGCGTAAAAAGGCCGTTATTACGGCCAGAGGTGGTTGTTCTCGGTACTGATTTCTCAGGATGTATGCACCCAAATTGCGTGAAAATGTAATTACATGTCAGTTCTAGTATAATATATTTGTCCAATGAATACCCGTTTATCATCTGCATTTCTTCTTGGTGTAGCAATTTTAATGGCCAGTAGCGTAATTTTACAAGAAGAATACAGTTTTGCCATATGTCCGTCACGTTACTTTCCTCTTCTAAAATGCCTTATGCTGGAGTTATTACTTATATTTTAGCAAAAATTATAAGGTCCCCATCAGCCGCGTGCAGATTCAAGAGCTTTTTACAGTTAACGCAAGGGAGCGACGTTATATTTAATTTATTGAAGGAGTGTTGTGCTGAGTGTTAGTATGCATCAGCAAATATTGCATGCATGTCACGATAATATCAAAAGGCACAATTCGTGTGGACGAACTCTTCGAATTCGAATCTCGATTACAGCACGCTATTTGTCAGACACCGCCACAGTTACGTTACACACAGCGGTGTTACATGTTAGGGGGAGAATGCTGCAAATATGTAAACATGAAGCATAAAGACGTAGAATGTTAATAATGTATGTTTCATTCCGAAGTTTCTAATAATTTACACGTAAATGATTCGATGGCATTACTTTTCAGCACACCTTCGTATAAAGGAGCTAATGCTAGACGATTGCAACAAGAATTTGAAGGAATGGAAAGTAAAAGGACGTCGGAGGAATGAGTTCTGCCTATATAAAAGTAAATATGATTTCAGCAAAATTTGAAAGGAAAGCTGTCAGCGTTTACAGTAAAAAACATATTCCACTTTTAATCCACAGGGGGAAGCGGACGGACGGAAAAAGGCAATGAGGGCGTCTATGACTGGAAATAATTGTTCCCTAACGTGATACAAGAAGAAGTGAGTGTCGAATAGGAGGATGTAAGTATCCACTGAGAGGCAGTGTCTCGCAGAGCTTTGGAAGAATTGGGATCTGTCGAGGCAGAGAGGGTAGATTATGTTTCTGCATAATAGTTACAATCGTTAGAAGAAGTGCCAATCAAAACGATTGAAGAAGTTAGACTGCAGCATGTATGATAATGGTTGCATAACACCGAAAATTCCGAGGAATACGAACAAAACAATTTCAAAGACGGTTAGAGCTAGCCATGAGAGAACTATTTTATAAACAGATTGACGGCTGATATATGCTAATTCCTGACGAGAATAAAACACAAAAAATGAATAAAGAGTGAAGATCTGTTAGATGAGGACGGATTTGGGTTTAAGTTATTTGAAGGCACGATAGATGGAGATCCGGCGTTTTACATGGTACTGTTTTTCGACATGGAAAAAGCTTTCGACATTGTAAAGTTATGAAAGACCCCTGAAATACTAGTAAAAGTAGATACACCATATAGACGAAGACGTGATATAAAATATATACACTATGCGATCAAAAGTATTCGGACACCCACAAAGACATACGTTTTTCATATTAGGTGCATTGTGCTGCCACCTACGGCCAGGTACTCCACATCAGCGACCTCAGTAGTCATTACACATCGTGGGAGAGCAGAATGGGACGCTCCGCGGGACTCACGGACTTCGAACGTGGTCAGTGACTGGGTTCACTTGTGTCATACGTCTGTACGCGCGATTTCCACACTCCTAAACATCCTTAGGTCCACTGTTACCGATTTGATAGTGATGTGGGAACATGAAGGGACAAGTATAGCACAAAAGCGTACAGGCCGACCTCGTCTGTTGACTGACAGAGACCGCCGACAGTTGAAGAGGGTCGTAATGTTTAATAGGTAGAGTTCTACCAGACCATCACATAGGAATTCCAAACTGCATTAGATCCACTGAAAGTACTATGACAGCTAGGCGGGAGGTGAGGGAGCTTGGATTTCATCTACATCTACAAGGATACTCTGCAAATCACATACAAGTGCCTGGCAGAGGGTTCATCGAACCACCTTTACAATCCTCTATTATTCCAATCTCGTATAGCGCGCGGAAGGAATGAACACCTATATCTTTCCGTACGAGTTCTGATTTCCCATATTTTATTGTGGTGATCGCTCCTCCCTATGTAGGTCGGTGTCAACAAAATATTTTCGCATTCGGAGGAGAAAATGGTGATTGGAAATTCTTGAGAAGATTCTGTCGCAACGAAACACGCCTTTCTTTTAATGATTTCCAGCCCAAATCTTGTATCATTTCTGTGACACCCTCTCCCATATTGCGCGATAATACAAAACGTGCTGCTCTTCTTTGAACTTTTTCGATGTACTCCGTTAGTCCTGTCTGGTAAGGATCCCACACCGCGCAGCAGTATTCTAAAAGAGGACGAACAAGCGTAGTGTAGGCAGTTTCCTTAGTAGGTCAGTCACATTTTCTAAGTGTCCTGCCAATAAAATGTAGTCTTTGGTTAGCCTTCCACACAACATTTTCTGTGTGTTCCCTCCAATTTAAGTTGTTCGTAATTGTAATACCTAGGTATTTAGTTGAATTTACGGCTTTTAGATTAGACTGATTTATCATGTAACCGGAGTTTAACGGATTCCTTTTAGCATTCATGTGGATGACCTCACACTTTTTGTTATTTAGGGTCAACTGTCACTTTTCGCACCATTTAGATATTTTTTCTACATCGTTCTGCAAACAACCGAAGACGGCTGCTCAGATTGCTCCCAAATGGTTTATATAGATAAGGAACAGAAAAGGGCCTATAAAACTACCTTGGGGAACGCCAGAAATCGCTTCTGTTTTACTCAATGCCTTCCGTCAGTTACTACGACCTGTGACCTCTCTGACAGGAAATCACAAATCCAGTCACATAACTGAGACGTTATTCCATAAGCACGCAATTTCACTACGAGCCCATTGTGTGGTACAGTGTCAAAATCCAGAAATACGGAATCGATCTGAAATACCTTGTCAATAGGACTCAACACTTCATGTGAACAAAGAGCTAGTTGTGTTTCACAGGAATGATATTTTCTAAACACATTTTGACTGTGTTTAAATAGACCTTTTTCTTCGAGGTAATTCATAATGTTAGGACACAATATATGTTGAAAAATCCTGCTGCATTTCGATGTTAATGATATGGGTCTGTAATTAAGTGGATTACTCCTACTACCTTTCTTGAATATTTGTATGACCTGTGCAATTTTCTAGTCTTCATGTACGGATCTTCCGTCGAGCGAACCGTTGTATATGATTGTTAAGTATGGAGCTAACGCATCATCATACTGTGAAAGGAACCTAACTGGAATACAGTCTGGACCAGAAGACTTGCTTTTATTAAGTAATTCAAGTTCCTTCACTACTCTGAGGATATTTACTTCTAAGTTACTCATGTTGGCAGCTGTTCTCGATTCGAATTCTGGAATATTTACTTCGTCTTCTTTTGTGAAGGCATTTCGGAAGGCTATGTTTAGTAACTCTGTTTAGGCAGCACTACCTTCGATAGCATCTTCACTGCTATCGAGTCGAGAAGGCATTGATTGTTTCTTGCCACTAACATACTTCACATACGACAAGAATCTCTTTGGGTTTTCTGCCAGGTTTCGAGACAAAGTTTCGTTGTGGAAACTGTTATAGGCATCTCGCATTGAAGTTCGCGCTAAATTTCGAGCTTCTGTCAAAGATCACCAATCTTGGGGATTTTTCGTCTGTTTAAATTTGGGATGTTTGTTTCGTTGTTTCTGGAGTAGTGTTCTAACACGTTTTGTGTACCAAGGAGGATGAGCTCCGTCGTTTGCTAATTTATTTGGCATAAATCTCTCAATTGCTGCCGATACTATTTCTTTGAATTCAAGCGACATCTGGTATACACTTATTAATTTGGAATGAGCGGCTGCTCATAAGCCACACATCACGCCGGTAAATGTCAAACGACGACTCCCTTGGTGCAAGGAGTGTAAACATCGGACGACTCAACAGTGAAGAAACGTGATGTGGAGTGACGAATCACGGTAAACAATGTGACGATCCGATGGCAGGTTGTGGGTATGGCGAATGCCCGGTGAACATCATCTGCCAGCGTGTGGAGGGCTTGCACCCCTCGTTGTTTTGGGTGGCACTGTCACGGCACAGTCCTACATTGATGTTTCAAGCACCTTCTTGCTTCCCACTGTTAAACAGCAATTCGGGGATGACGACTGCGTCTTTCAGCACTATCGAGCACCTGTTCATAATGAACGGCCTATAGTGGAGTGATTACACGACAATAACATCCCTGTAAAGGACTGGTCTGCACACAGTCCTGACCTCAATCCTGTAGAACACCTTTGGGATATTTTGGAAGGCCGACATCGTGCCAGGCCTCACCGACCGACATCGATACCTCTCCTCAGTGCATCACTCCGTGAAGAATGATTCCCCAAGAAACCTTCCAGTACCTGACTGAACGTATGCCTGCGAGAGTGGAAGTTTCCATCAAGGCTTAGGGTGGACCAACACCATACTGAATTCCGGCGATACCGATGGAGATTGCAACGAACTTGTAAGTCATTATCAGCCGGATGCTGGGATGTTTGGTCACATAGTGTACGTGAAACAAGGTGAACCAATAAGTATGGACTGCTGACTGAGAGGCGATTGTGTTAGAAAGGGCGTAATGTAGAGATGCAGTTTATTTGTTTTTCTGTTCAACCTATATATTGCAAAAGCAGTTTTTAGAAGTGGGATTAAAGCTCAGAGTGAAAGAATGTCAGCGATAAGAGACGCAAATGACGTTCCTATACACGTAGAAGTGGAAATGTATTTCAGAGCCTGATAAATGGTTTGGACATTCTCTGAGTAAAATGGAAGCATAGAGAGTAATGGAAAGAAATATGTTTGGGAGCAATAGAAAATATGATGAGCGAGCCGAAAAGAACTTAAGGAGCAGAATAGCTCAGGCAAAGAGATTATTTCGCTATTTACTTCTCTAATTTCAACAGCTTCTTGTTTGGTCTCACGTAAACTCGTGGAGCCATTTCCAAAAAGGGATGCATCATAAATACACTGATGGCCTATATCAATGTGACCACTGCTATCCAGAGACTGAATGTCGCCTATTAGTGTTGCAGGCATGCCGCTCGTCCCAAGCTGTAGTTTCTTCAGCTTCTCAAAGAAATGTTGCGAGTCCTTTTTACATGAGTCGGTCTTTCGCCGTGCGGCAGAAGCAGAAAGGGCAGGTGTTCAGCGAAATGAAATACTTCGGAAACTTTCTGTAGAGCAATGGACACTCCAACCAGTTACAATAAGAACAACACTCGGCCAGACGACACATCAGAAGAAGAACCGATAGGAACACCCTTTATGTCATACATACCCAGAGGACGGACGCATCGGCCGCATACGCCGCAAACACCACTCCAAGACTAAAAGAGTGGCAAAAGACAAAAAACGATCTACTTGAAATGTCGGGAATATGCTGCACACGTTGTACATGTGGAAAAGCCTGTGTGGGAATTACTAGACGATCTATGAACGTCAGGATCTGCGAACATAAAAGGTATTTCAGAAATGTTGCGAGTCCTTTTTACATGAGTCGGTCTTTCGCCGTGCGGCAGAAGCAGAAAGGGCAGGTGTTCAGCGAAATGAAATACTTCGGAAACTTTCTGTAGAGCAATGGACACTCCAACCAGTTACAATAAGAACAACACTCGGCCAGACGACACATCAGAAGAAGAACCGATAGGAACACCCTTTATGTCATACATACCCAGAGGACGGACGCATCGGCCGCATACGCCGCAAACACCACTCCAAGACTAAAAGATTGGCAAAAGACAAAAAACGATCTACTTGAAATGTCGGGAATATGCTGCACACGTTGTACATGTGGAAAAGCCTGTGTGGGAATTACTAGACGATCTATGAACGTCAGGATCTGCGAACATAAAAGGTATTTCAGATAAATACAAGTGGAGAAACCGACGGTGGTGGAGCACGCGCTTTGTGAGACCGACAAAATAATAACATTCGCCGAAACAGATTTTCTCGCTTTGGAGAACAAATCCCATGCCCACTTCATCGGGGAAGCCATAGAAATACACCGATATGTCAATAGTATTGTAGATCTGCAGGAATGCAGTAAGAGACGTAGTGGCCATGTTGCACACAAATTGTCTTCGTCACAGTTGTTTACTGAATGGCAGCCTTAAGCTTTTCCGATCATACATCTTCGAAGGCTAAATGGAAAATGTGCGCAGTATCACTGGTACAAAAAATGTTTACACTGAATCCACAATATTACTGAATCATCTATGGAGATCTTACCTTGCATAAAAATATGCCATATTGAAAACACTGCATGTACTAAGCATGTGCGTACATAGTAAGTAGTAATCTGTTGTGGGCAACAGTCGAGTGCAGACTGATTCCTGGTACTGCGTGTACTCTTAAGTTGAGTTACCAAAAAGAAGGCGCTAGGGCAGCAGTATGTCTGTTATTTACATATAGTACTTTTACAGATACGTATAACAAATTTGACGGATTTTAAAAATGAAATAAGGGTAAAACTAGTAGCTCATCATATTACAATTATTCAAACAACTAATTGTGCTATTAAACTCATACACGCTATAATTAACAGGACAATAGATGGCATTGCTTATGAAAAACAATTTCAGCATACATACAATTAACGAATACAGCAGTTTATGCATACAGCCTCTATTTACATCCATTTAAAATATATAGTGAAGGGAAAAAAATCGGAGTTATGTGCCGTAACCGAAAGTTGGTAGGCGTGTTTATACATCTGAAAGACGAAGTCTAATAGATTTCACGCCATTCGCATAAGAGTGGCGCTAGTAGTGATACTATGAGTATGAAAGTACGCGCTGTAACGGTCGTGAGCGTTAGTTCAAAATGGCTCTGAGCACTATGGGACTTAACAGCTGTGGTCATCAGCCCCGTAGAACTTGGAACTACTTAAACCTAACTAACCTATGGACATCACACACATCCATGCCCGAGGCAGGATTCGAACCTGCGACCGTAGCAGTCACGCGGTTCCGGACTGCGCGCCTAGAACCAAGAGATCACCGCGGCCGGCGAGCGTTAGTTATCATCGAGACTGGTCACGGCGAGTTGATGCTAATCAAGAATGCTTTTAAAGCGACAAAGACGCCATTATTAGGGCTCACTGACTGTGGGCGAGGTCATGTGACACGGCTCCGAGAAGCTGGATGTCCCTTCTGAAGAAAGACTTGGCAGGTATATGGCCATTCTACTTGATTGCTGGCAGCAGTGGTCACGAGTGTGGTGTCACATATCGATACCACCTTACGGGCGCTCTACAGTCGGTAACGGAATTGCAAGTTTCCGTTAGACGCTGACAGTGGTCGCGCGGGATCAGCGGACGCAATGGTGTGCGACCGCTGAGCCACGCATCCAGCGGCTGTGGACTAAGAGCGCCCTCTGTCGCCAGAATATAGGATGGCAGGAGGCAGTGACTCAGCCCACCTGCCCAAGGAGCCACTTCGCCTTGTGACACTGCGCAGACGCCATCTAGTCGCGGATCAAACATCACAGTTCTTCCTTGTTGTCAGTGATGAGCTGGACTCTGCTTCTTGTTGCATTATCTGTACTCAGTCTTCCTTCACTTGGAGAAATATAAGTAATAAGAAATATAAGTAATAAGAAATATAAGTAATTCTTCTGTATATACAAGGTGTAATTGGGAAGTTCTAAGAATGAGGTTGTAATTGTACAATTGTGGTACTTACATGCCACTGTAATGCATCTCCTTCAAAATAGTTCCCTTTTGACTGAACACACCGACTCCAAAGGTGTTTGCATTTTTGGAAACATTCCTGGAAATTTTTTTTCCTGAAGTGTGTTAAGGACGCTCTCCGTATTTGCCTGGATGTCTTCAGTCGAGTCAAATCGCTTCCCTTTCAGTGAAAATTTCAGTTTAGGAAACAGGTAGAAGTCTGCAGAGGCGAAATCTGGGGAATATGGCGGTTGTGGAAGCACAGGAATTTTGAATCTGGTCAAAAATTCAACGATAAAGAAGGCACGATGAGCTGGAGCATTGTCGTGGTGTAGCACCCAATTCCTGTCTATCCACAATGCAGGCCTTTTCTTCCACACCTTTGTAAGTAGGCTGTTTAGGTTTTTTTTTTATTGATAACGCCACGTACCGCTCTGTATGAAAATCACTGGCTGTGCTGTGTGCAGTATGTGGCTAGTTTGCATTGTTGTCTGCCATTGTAGTGTTGGGCAGCGGCAGCTGGATGTTGACAGCGCGTAGCGTGGCGCAGTTGGAGGTGAGCCGCCAGCAGTGGTGGATGTGGGGAGAGAAATAGCGGAGTTTTGAAATTTGTAAGACTGGATGTCATGAACTGCTATGTATATTATGACTTTTCAACACTATTAAGCTGGCAGTAGTGGCGCTCGCTGTATTGCAGTAGTTCGAATAACGAAGATTTTTGTGAGGTAAGTGATTTGTGAAAGGTGTAGGTTAATGTTAGTCAGGGCCATTCTTTTGTAGGGATTATTGAAAGTCAGATTGCGTTGCGCTAAAAATATTGTGTGTCAGTTTAAGCACAGTCTTGCATAATTGTTCAAAGGGGACGTTTCACCTTTTCTCGCAAACGCTCAGGGACACATTTGTAGTATTCCTGGTTAATTGTCGGTCCTTCGGGGGTTAATTCATGATGCACAATACCGGTAGAATCGAAAAACTCACCAACATTGTCCTCAGCTTCGACGACTTTGCTGTGTTTTTTCGGTCGTGGTGAATCTGGAGTCTTCCACTGCGAAGACTACATTTTCGTTTGAGGATCATATCAATATACCCACGATTCGCCACCTGTAATTACCCTATTTGACAAATCTGGGTCATTTTTAGTCCGATTTATCAGTTCTTGGCATACATGAAGTAACATCACCTAGACTACAGGCCTGCGCGCACACTTGGGACGTCACATACTGATGGCCGGGTCTGTATCGGAACGCTGCTGTATAGCACTCAGCAGTTATACGAACTTTACGGGTTTTAGAGCTGAAACTGCGTAGGGATTCTCGTGCTTTTCACTTCTACATGGCCTTGTAATGAAAGTTTGGAAATTTATATCACTGCGTGAAGTAACTGAACAAAACTGCCATATGTTATTTCAAGATGTAAGATTATTTTGACTATTTGCCTTAAATACGCGTTTCTATGCTTGAATACAAACTGTAATTTAAAATTCTGTCTTTTACCGCAGGCGCTACATTTTCCTGCAGTAAAATATCGGCAACAACAAGCAGACTTTTTCGGTTTTAAATAAAGCAGCTGGAGCTCCTACAGAATTTAAGAATTTGTTTCCCCCGTTATTTTCGTAAATTTTCCTCTCCACTTCAAATTTTGCTGACTTCATACGAAGCTCAAATCATTCGACGAAATGGAACACCTCCTGACATGATGTTTAATAAATCAAAAAACCCGAAAAAATATTTTATTTCCCTGTTTCTCCAGAACTTTAGAACCTTAAACATTTCTCCTATATCCTCGACTGAAGGATAGTGCTGTTAGTTTAGTGATGTTAATTTAAAGAGTGGTGTTAATTTAATCACAGAGTACTGTTAATTTAATCACAATGCACTTACCTCGAAATTCTGCTTTCTATACTGCTTAATCTGTCGAGCACTGAATTCATTAAAGCAATTTTCTAAGGTAGTTTACTCAAGTTGAAATTATTTCCGAATAACTACATATGTAAAACTGAACAAAATCATTCTGTAGCTCTTCCAAACAAAAGTACTGGAAACTCAATAATCTGATAGGAATGATAAGAAATACTAAAAATTTTCGAGCCACACTAATTAATATGACTATTCTGTGTGACAATAGTTGCAAATATGAGAGACATTTCACAGCCAGCTTCGTATTAACCTCGCAGCAATGCTCCACAATAATATACTAGTACATGATACATAGCTGCTTTTAAAAATAATTGGCAAATGTGGTGCAATGGAAACGAATAACAGGCTATAAATTTTTTATCATTTACTTACCCTTGAATGATGCGTAGACACAAATTCCTGTCTGGGAATAGCTGCAGTCCCGCGGTTTCTCAACTTCACACATTAGGGAAATCGAAACATGTGCACTTTCATGCATTTTGGGATTTATAATTCCTTGGCAAAAGGGAACGCAACACTTGTATTCCATACTTCGAAGAACTGTCGGCGAATACTGTATGAAATATATATCAGTTTCACGTGGCACACACTTTCAACGCAACATGCACGCCAACAGGACTGCCGAGTAAAGATACGATGGCCAACAGTTTGTGACGTCACGTGCCAATATGGCCGCTGTGCGTAGGACTTGCATCTAGAAGGCTTTGCTTCGAGTCGATGTTGTCTATGGTCATTTGACAACACTTTTGGTATGAGTTTTTCACACACTCAACTCATGTTCAGATCTTCAGTTAAAATTGACTTAACTGGATAGAAAAATTAAATTCATCAGAAATCTCTCTATTTGTAAGTCTACGATCAAAGCGCACTAAATCGCGAACTTTCACAACATTTTTATTCGTTTTTGAGGTGGAAGGACGGCCGGACCGTGGTTCATATTCAATTTTTAAATCTGTTCAACCAGACGAAGACATTTGACTGGCTCACACAACTATCTCCAAAAGCTGTTTTTAATAATTCGTAAGTCTCAGAAGCTGATTTCCCGGCCTTCAAGCAAAATTTCACACAAACTCGTTGCTGCGTGTTTACGTTCATTTTTACGCAGACAGAATCCGGCAACAAGCCCTAACGGACCCACGCTCAACCAGCTGCCACAACGAACTGAATCGAGGAAACGCAGTTTCTTGTCAGAGGGCCTTCAAGAACAAGGCAATGACTCGGTCCCTATCCTCCGTGTACCTGCCTGCCAAACCAGTAAGCAGTAGGAGGGTCCATTCTTAAAACTTTCCAATCATATCTCGTATGTTCACTTGGTTGAAACTCATTTCTGCCTCTGTCCATACTTCATGTGACGACAGTTGCTACACCATTATGTAGCCCATCTCTCCTTACCGTTGTATATCACGTCGTACCCAACAACGAGACAGTACAGTTGCAAGAAGACTGGGCTCCAAACGGCCAGGTGGCACTACCAAGAGGCGTATGGCTTTGGCGCTTCGTAACTGTATTTGCAGCAGCAATTTGAGCGACAGCTGGCACAACAGTGACACAGGGAACTGTTAAAAATCGGTGTCGACGTCTTGCCTTGGCTATCTCGGTCACCAGACCAGGACAGTTCCATGCCAGACTCCTTCTAGGATGCATCCACTAACCCCAAACCACCGCCATTCGCAATTGGTGGTGTCATGCGAGAGCTCATTGGTTGATAGCGTGAACGTCTCTTGTGTTTTCTGATGAAAGCTGGTTCTGCCTCGGTGCCAGTGATGGTGGTGTATTGGTTAGAAGGGGATCTGTTGAGGGCCTGTAACCAGCCTGTATGTGTGCTAGACGCGCTGGACGTACACGCTTCAGTTATCACCTGGGGTGAGTTTTCGTATGACAGCAGGAGCACTCTCGTGGTTATCCCACGCACTCTGACTGCAAAATTGTTGTCAGTTTGGTGATTTGACCTCTTGTGGTGCCATTCATGATCAACATCCAGAGGGGATATCCAGCAGGATAACACACACCCACATACCGCTATCATATACCAATAAGCTCTAGAAAGTGTCATTTTCCCTTGACTTGCCCAATCACCAGGTCAGTCCCCAGCTGAACATACAGAGGATATCATCAGACGACAATTCCAGAGTCTTCCACAAACAGCGTTAACCATGACTGTATTGACCAGCCAGCTGCAACACGCATGCTACTTCATCCCACAAACTTACGTCTTCTACCTATACAACTCAATGCAAGCATGTTTTCATTCTTGGATTCAACATTCTAACTGTTACACCTGTTATTAATGTACCATAATTTCACATTTGTAATAATCCTATCTCTCGCTTATGTCATCGTGTGATTTTACAATGTTCATCACTTACATATGTTACTACACAAACGTATCCATGAAATTTCATTGTTCTACACTAATTATTTTTTTGGTGTTGCATTTCTTTTCGTCAGTGTATTTACATGCATGTATGATGCAAGAGAAGGAGGTGGGTGGGGCAGGAGATGAAGAGGGAAGACAAGGCAGGGGGGAGTGCAGAGACACAGAAGGGGAGCACAGGAGAGGGAGGTATGTAGGAGGGGGAAAACTGCTCAGGGGATGGGAAGGGGAGGGGACAGGGAGCCCTGAGAAGTAGAAGGGAGGAAGGTGGGGTAAGAGTTGGTAGGAGGGAGGCTGCATATTCCCAGTGTCGGATTTATAGCAAAATTTGCTGCGGAGACGCATGCGCTTTGGCAGCCATCACAGCAGCGTCCTCTATCGAAATCTGCATCCTCTGGAAATACTGTTCTGACGCTACCAGTCACAATAAAAGATTGTTTATTCGGCACACGACCGGTTTCGGGCTTGCGCCCATCTTCAGGTGTTTATACATTCATTTACATGTTTGTACTGTTGGAGATCACTGTATAAATACAAAAAAATTATTTGCTGGTGACTACAATTGTAAGTGGTAAGGTGGCATTTGATGAAAATATATCTGTACTTACAAAAAGATGAAGCACCATTATTACAGTTATGCTGTGATGATAGTTTTGGCACTTAGTTACACACTTATATTCTTTTTCACGTCCATATGTCAGGTATAGCTCCATATTACACTATTATGATGTGCACTCGTGAAATACACTATGTTTACATACAAACATGCGGGCTGTGGTCAAAGAATGTAGATGTACCAGATGTAAAGATGTTGCTCACACAGAAAGTCGTAGGTTCTGGTCAAAGAACTTAGCCACAGGAAGTGCAAAGGCGTTGCATACATAAAAATTTAAACAGCTATTATAGACTGCGACGTTTCTTGACACACATTATGAAATTTTTTGGTTCACATTTTTTTTGGAAAGCTTAGATCTAGGAAGTACAATGCTGTTATTTATATGAAATTACTCAAAGCTAGTACAAATTAAAAATTGAAAAATGACAGCTAGAACTGTTTTGAGCCACACTGTTGTCAGAGAACTTAGATCTACAAGGTGCAATAATATTACATATATGAAATTTTTGAAAGCTATTGCACATTATAGAATGCCAGTTACAGCTTGTGTTTACAATATGACTATTACAAATTATGATAATGACCCTTGGACTGTTGTATGACTGCTACATCGAATTTCCATAGAATATTACTTTGTTATTATATCAGAGGATAATTATTTTCTGTTTTTGAATATTTCATGAAATATGTGAAGATAGGATTTGTTTGCAAGTTCCACTTGTTCGTTCAGAACAAGGTCTGGTGTATTAGAGCTGTGGATATCAATTTCTAGCTCTGCAAGCAGATTCATTTTCTTTCCTTCGTTCACAGTGTGTAGTATTTGTAGGTTTACTGTAGTGGCTGTGGCTGAGTGACCATGATCTTTTAGGTGCATTGCAAAGGTCGATTTATCAAAATTATTCAGCCAGAAGGCATCCATATGCTCACAGTATCTTATAGCGAAACACCTTCCTGTTTGGCCTATGTAGAACTGTGGGCAAATGTCACATAAAAAGTTTGTAAATACCTGATTTGTGGTGGCATTGGTTGTTTGTCTTACTCTTGTGGATGATGTGCTGTTGTAGCTTGTTGTTAGTGCTGAAAGAAATTTGAATACCAGTTTTCCGGAAGAGGTTGGCAAATTGGTATGAAATTTTACCTATAAATGCTATGCAGGCGAATGTGTTTTATTTGCATCATCTTTACATCTGCTACATCTAAGTTCTTTGACCACAGCCCACATGTTTGTATGTAAACATAGTGTATTTCACGAGTGCACATCATAATAGTGTAATATGGAGCTATACCTGATATATGGACGTGAAAAAGACCATAAGTGTGTAACTAAGTGTCAAAACTATCATCACAGCATAACTGTAATAATGGTGCTTCATCTTTTTGTAAGTACAGGTATATTTTCGTCAAATGCTACCTTACCACTCACAATTGTAGTCACCAGCTGTTATATCCTAGCCAGTAATGCCAACCGAGCCCGCTGCCAAAAGGTTGGCAGCATCAAAGTCCGGACGCCGTCCGCATAAGCAGCGCCAGCGATACAGGAAATCGCCGCAAGTCTGCGCGCGCCACCGCTGGCTTCTGGCTTCTTAAGCGCTGGAGTCGCGAGCGCTAGGACAGTTCTGTATTCGCCGCTCAGTTGTATACTCGCCACCGAATTGTGTACTTGCTAGTCAGTTGTGTGTTCATCGCAGCAGAGTTGTTGTTTGTCGTCAGCCGACGCTGACCTAGCCGCTCCGACTCGAACTAGACAGATTTCTGTAGACACGGAGTTCACTACTGTGTTGCTGTATCTTCGTTAATAAAGATAAGTACCGACTTTTATTTAATCAGAGTGTTTGGGTTTTCATCTTTCTGTTCACTGTTCCAGCGGACCGGTCGGCCCGCTATTAAAAGTGTGGCGGTGACTTCGTAAGCCGTTTCTACAGCGAATTGCTTGTCGCTACGAACGCCGCCACAAAACCAGCAAATAATTTTTTTGTATTTATACAGCGACCTTCAACAGTACAAACATGTAAATGAACGTATAAACATCTGAAGATGGGCGCAAGCCCGAAACCGGTCGTGTGACGAATAAACAATCTTTTATTGTGACTGGGAGCGGATATTTTTCTACAACCCCATAAAGGAACAGTCACAGAGTTCGATAGCATCCACTATGGATAAAATTCATTTTAATACTGTTCTGTCTGTGGAGTGCAGGTGCATGCATAAAGGTGAAAACTACATGTCCGCCCTCTGTCGGAATGTATTCACGTCGCTAAAAACCAGAATCAGATGTCGCCAGATGCGTCATTATGTATAAACTATCTTCTCTCACAAGAAATTAGAGAGATCACCGTGTCCCATGCCTCCTCCAGTTGCAAACCACCGTCACGATTTATAAGATTTTGTGCTAGGCATATTTCCACAGATTCTATAATTATTGAATCCCAAAAAGTTCTCACTAGGCCAAGATTTTTGTTTCAGAAAAATCCATAGTATGTCCTGTGGTAATACAATACTCAGCAATGGCCAACTTACTGGGCTGCGAAAGGCGAGTGTGGCACTCATGTTCAATGTACCTTTCATGTACTGTGTGTCGTCTGACTTCTGTAAGCTTTGCCACACTGGCAAGGAGTTTTGTAAATCACGGCCCTCCGCAGACCCACATCGTCTTTTACCGAACCGAGAAGGGCACTAATCTTCGCTGGTGGCCGGAAGATTAATTTAACTTTATGTTTACTTAGGGTTCTGCCTACTTAGATAAAAGGCTGCCAGCGTAGGGAAGGGATGCCCTGGACTTGAACAGCTCCTTATGTTCTTGATGTTGTGGGAGGTCAGGTTTCTTCCGTCTTAGTGGTTTGCAAATTTGAGTATCCATTACCTCTGAACAACAACTGTAAATGTTTTAGCTCCTTTGTAACTCTGTCTTCATCAGAAACAACGTGATCCCAGTGCACCAAAGCTCTAAGGACGTCAGTAGTTTGTGAAGGGTGATGGTAACTCGACGCATGCA
Source organism: Schistocerca americana (assembly GCF_021461395.2). Lineage (NCBI taxonomy): Eukaryota > Metazoa > Arthropoda > Insecta > Orthoptera > Acrididae > Schistocerca > Schistocerca americana. The sequence goes on along the minus strand of NC_060121.1, from coordinate 427,455,367 downwards.
GGTAAAGGTCCGTATGTGTGGGCTTACGATAGACAGAATGCCCAAAAACGGCAAAAAACTGTCCTTCTCTATTTCCATCGTATCTGGATGTTCTTGTGGATTGTATTCAGATGTTGCAAGAAACGTGACAGTTCTTCTTCACCATGTTTCCACACTATAAAACTGTCATCTACATACCGCCAGAAGACTGTCGGTTTAAGTTCTGCCAAATCAAGTGCCTTTTCATCTTCTGGCCACCAGCGAATATTAGTGCCCTTCTCGGTTTGGTAAAAGATGATGTGGGTCTGTGGAAGGCCGGATTTACAAAACTCCTTGCCAATGTCCAGTGTGGCAAAGCTTACATCGGTCAGACGACACACACAATACATGAAAGGTGCGTTGAACACAAACGCCACACTCGCCTTTCGCAGCTCGGTAAGTCGGCTGTATCTAAGCTTTGTATTACTGCAGGACAAACTATGGCCTTTTCTGCCATGAAATTCTAAGCCCCAGCTAGAACTTTTTGTGATTCAGTAATTAAAGAATCTGTGGAAATACACCTAGCACAAAATCTTATAAATCGTGACGGCGGTTTTCAACTGGACAAGGCTTGGGACCCAGTGATCTCTCTTATTTCCTGTGATAGAAGACAGTTTATTCATAATGACACATCCAGCGACGTCTGACGTCTGGTTTTTAGACAAGCGAGCGCGCATTCCGACAGAGGGCGGACATGTAGTGTTCACCTCCATGCATGAGCCTGCGCTCCACAGATAGAACAGTGTTTCTAAAGGGTGCGGATTTCGATAGAGGACGCTCCTGTGATGGCCGCCAACGCACATGCGTTTCGGCGTCAATTTTTGCTATAAAGCCGACGCCGGAAACTTGCAGTCTCCCAATATGCTGATGACATCACCTTCCTGGCTCTCTATCCTAACCTTCAATGGTTCCAACGCACCCTCAAAACCTACCTTGACCAGTTCACCACTTAGTGTAACCAGTGGTTCCTTCGTATCAACCCCTCCAAAACACAGGTAATCATCATAGGCCGCACCACCCACTCCTTCCGTCTCCATGATTTCTACCTAACCACTGCAACCTGAGATCTTTGCCCTCAACCTCGGCCATCACCTCACCTGGACCTCTCATCTCCTGACCACCCAGCAGAAAGACCATTCCCACCTCTGCCTCCTGAAGCTCCTGTCTGGTCGGACATGGGAGTGCATCCTACACCATCGTCCACACCTATAAATCCCTCATCTATCCTATCCACTGTTATGCCAGTGTTGCCTGGATCTCCAACTCCCCCGCCCCCCACACTTTTATAAGGCCCTTCAATCTGTAGCCTGACCTTGTTCCCCCCCTTCCCAGGGCCCCCCTTTTCCTCTCCCCTCCTTCTCCCAGAGCGGATTTTCCTCCTTGCCCCACTGAGTCTCTGCACCTCCTCCTTGACTGTTTCCCTCCCACGTCCTTCCCTCTCTCCCTTCAGCGCGCCCCCCTGCCCATCTCCCCCCTCTCCGCCATGAGCACCACCCCTCCCCCTTTCTTCCCCTCTCCCTCGTCTCCATCCCCCTGGCAGAACCTCTCAGTATGTTTTCGTTCTAGTGTGCTATGTCAGTGTTGTGTTTGGTGCTGTTCTCCCGTGACATCAAAAGCTGTGATTTTAATCATGTGCTGGACTTGTACGTAGTGTTGCTGTCAGTGATTGTTATGCGCTGCGCTGCCCATCGCTACTTTTATACTCTGCCCATACTTCGCCTTGTTTTTCTTTTAATGATCACAGTGTGTCGTTTTTGTGTACAGTTTTTAGATTTTTATCACCATTTTTAGTCGCCCTCTTTTTTACGCTATCTTCCATTATGTTTCCCCTTTTATATGTCTGTTTCGCCATAGTTCCTCCTTTATGTTGTTTTAAATGTCTCCATGTTCTGTACATATTGTCTGTCTCTCGGCTGAAGAGCTGCTGCCAGCCCGCGCCTTATGGGGCATTGAAATACAATAAAGAGAAAAAAAGAACTTGCAGTCTCAGGTGACACACACTCACCTGAAGATGGCTGGACGATTGCCAGCCGAGATCTCGTGGCAAGAAGTCAACATGATCCGGCTGCAATCCCGAAACCTCATCGAACATTCAGCACGCCAGGAAAACTTCAAGAAGCTGATCCCACCTTTCCTGTTCCAGTCACGAATGGCACGTGGAAACAATAACTGTCAGTAAACATCTGTATTGGCTGTTCTCTACATCGGACTCACCTCGAAGATGATGAGAGAGGAATTCATGGAGTGGAAACATGGCTTCGAGACTGCGACCAGAGCTTTACCAGCAGGTAATATGTGCTCTTACATAACGCTCCACTAACAGGAAATATATGATTTTACACAACGCTGGTTCAAGGCCATAGAACGTAATAGAGAGTACGTACAAAAATAGTACATGTAAAAGAAACGTTGACTGATATTGTCATCAAATTCAAACTCTTACCTTAAATATATTCCGAGAAAAAACTGTGGGGCGTTGTTTATCACATAACCGTCGCAGTTATATTATTCATAGAAACTACATAAGTTTCTAATCAGCAGTTTCGGTATAATCTGAACTAATTATACTTAATGAACTACAAATTAATGAACCTAATATTTTGTTCCACTCACCTATTGAGCACAAGTAAAATCGTATTTTTCAGGAGATTCTTGTTGGTTATGATGATTGTAATGCCCATTTTCGAAGTTCTTTGTTGACAAAGAGTATCAATTTTTTTCGTGATATCAGGAGACAAAGTTTTTCCGTTTGTACGCGCTATACGTTCCAGGACCTCGCAAGCATCTTCTGTGCGCCCTTTATTTATCAGCCATCGTGGCGACTCAGGCAGGTACCTGCAAACAAATACGTGAGTTTTAAAAATTATTATTCATTTTTATTTGTGGTTTGGAGCATATGTCTAAATGTGTCTTCGATAACAACTGTTAGGAGAAGCTCAAAGTATTTCAGTACCTTCTTTAATAAGAAAATTGTATATTTCAGTTCTAAATATTTGTCTTTGGTCTTGTTTGTCAGTACAATAAAAATTTGAATAGCTAAGCCTGCTAGATACTTTCGCCCGAAAAGGGTATAACATCCCAATGCATAACAATTACGAGCTAGCCGCAAATGAATGAATTAGCTTCAGAACGTCTCAGCAGTAGAACTCCCCTCCCCTCTCTCTTCTCCTTTATGTGAAAAGTGTATGGGCATACACCGAAAGCTGTTTTATACTCACTATGCTCTACGGTTAGCAGTTATTTCAGGAACTTCAAGGTGACTAAAAGTGGACACCAGTTGCAAGGCATTTATTTTCAATACAGTCTGCTGCTGTAGATGAGCATGTGGCTAGAGACCGGTCCAGTTTAATAGAACATTAAAATTAAATCTTGTCAGCCAATACCTGATATGTTATGTCAGCCACTACTAGCTGTGCCTGACGTGCCTCTTTCTCTCTCTAAGCAGGCACAAATGTACAAACAGACACAATTACATCTACAAAATAAATAAAAGACAATAATGTGCGTTAAAGTGAATTTGAAAAGTTTTATTCAGGTGTTTTGGGATATACAATAGTTTTTGTCTTTCTGTCTTCTGCAAAGTCAAATAACTTTTTCAGCTGCCCCGCCTGTCAGCGTGCAACACAAAGCATGGATTTTCCAGATTTCACACCGAGAGAGGTGGCGCATAACCTTTTTGGCTGCCCCACCTGTCAACGTGTAACAGGCCATATGGAATGCATGGATTTTCCAGATTTTTAATACCGAGCGACGTGGCACTGTCGTTAGCACACAGGACTCTCCTTCTGGAGGACGACGGTACAAACCCCCATCCGGCCATCCTGATTTAGGTTTCCCGAGATATCCCTAAATTGCTTCAGGTAAATGCTGGGATGGTTCCTGTGTAAGGGGACGGTCGACTTACTTGCCCATTCTTGTCTAACCCAATGGAACAGATGACCTCGCTGTTTGATCTTCTTCCCCGAATCAACCAACCAACCAATCAACCATCCAGATTTAATTTACACTCTTGAGGCTTTCTTCCCACAGCTTCGCCTGCATACGCATATGCCACATATATTTCACACACACACACACACACACACACACACACACACACACATTTAACATATATTCATACCCGTTTTTGATCTGCATCTCTATCGAATTTCGCACAACAGTTTCTTAATTCTAAGGAAAATTGCGATTCTGGCAGCAATGATTATCGTTTAGGGAAAAAAAGACTGTCGCTGCAACTGTTTGATTCCCCTATGATTTACACCAGGCGTCTCCAAACTTTTTAGTCCGCGGGCCACATTGTCTCCTCCACGATGTCATAAGGGCCAAGATCTACCTAGTGGGATTAAATCACCCTAGCACTCCATGATCACCGTAATGTAAGGCTAAAGGAAAGATGCAATCGCAAAAATCTAAGGTTGTGGGAATAGGTAGCACTGAAACGATCTACGATTTTTATTTAATTACATAATTTTGATTGGTGGACGTACCTGACCGAAATTCTGGCGTATTTTATTCTGGCGAATTTCACCGACAAAAAAAGTATGTCACTGTACATTCTTCACGAAAGCGTCCTGCAAGTTAACGAAATTTCAAAATCATTGTTAGCAACACTATTATTGCAAGACGTAACAGAGGTAGAGTATGTCGACGCATTGTTATTTCAAGCGGTGCAACAATAAGTTTAGTTATGTAGTCCTGTAGCGAGTAGCAGAGCCAGAGCATATATTTGAAAGCTCTGTTGCGTGATTCTGTCTATGTTGCGAGTGTCACACGAGTTTTTTAGTGTTTTATGCGCTGTACTAGTAGGTGAGACGACAAATTGTGGGACAATTCAAAGTTTGAGTTCGAAGAGACAAGGAAAATCTGAAAAACGGAGAATGGTCTGTCTGTTTATTGTGATTTGGTAACCGTGATAGCGTTACGGAGATGTTTAATAAACTCAAGTGGCAGACTCTGCAAGAGAGGCGCTCTGCATCGCGGTGTAGCTTGCTCGCCAGGTTTCGAGAGGGTGCGTTTCTGGATGAGGTATCGAATATATTGCTTCCCCCTACTTATACCTCCCGAGGAGATCACGAATGTAAAATTAGAGAGATTAGAGCGCGCACGGAGGCTTTCAGACAGTCGTTCTTCCCGCGAATTATACGCGACTGGAACAGGAAAGGGAGGTAATGACAGTGGCACGTAAAGTGCCCTCCGCCACACACCGTTGGGTGGCTTGCGGAGTATCAATGTAGATGTAGATGTAGAAGTTTAACCATGACATTCCGCTTTGTAAAGATAGAGCTCCGACAATGTAGCGGTGTATTGGCCGCGATAGGCCTCTAAACTCAATTGTTGGCAGTATAGGTACCACCTCGAATATTTGGCGGGCCGCATACCGGGGATGTCCGGCCAGCAAACAAGAAATCTTAAAGCAGCAAGATAAATCTCAAGTGGTGAAAACATGCAGATGAAATTGCAAATAAAATAATTAACATGCATATATTCACAGCGAGGCGTAGAGCCTGAAGGCAAGGGTGAATAGACGAACATAAACAAGGTGCAATACAAACGACTAAATGTCCAAAATAAAATTATCCAAGATTTTAAAAGAAATTACCATAACCTCTCAAAGGCAGAAGGCCGCAATGTTTTTTTTTTTAAAAAAAGAAGAAAAACATCAAGATTTAAGTGGCTGAAGGCCCACAACTGATTTTCCAAAATTCAAAACTACATAAAGTCCAGTAAAAACAAGAATATCTTAAATCACTGGCTATGGTAGATTATAAACAGACAATTAAGTACCGAGAGAAGGACAACAAGTAAACGGCACTCAGAAGCCTCCAGGGAGGCTGCTCTGCCCACGTTCACTTAGGTGAGACAGGTGGTGAGCCCAACTACACACTTGATCCGTCGGAACCCAACCAGGGGATAGCCACGGACCGACCGACAAAACGACTTGATTGCCACCAATCGGCACATGAGAACTCAAACACCAAAAGTTACGAACGTGATTATCCACAATGAAATATGTATTAGCTATCAAAACTACACACCATTTTGGTGAGCGACAACACGTGAGGAAAGGATGCTGCCTGAAATTACGTTAGTAGCCAGGGCAGGTAACCGGAACACTAACGGCCACAAGCCATAAAATTCCTCTGGTACACTTGAATTTGAAATACGGCAATATAGTTAACTTCACCCAAAAGGAACACTGGCTGAATCTACGTCAGTGGCCAGGGCAGGTAACCAAAACACTAACGGCCACAAGGCAGAAAATTCCGCTGGTGCACTTGAATTGTAGTCAACCAATATAGTTAATTGCACCGCGTGGCGTCTAAATTTCAGCAATAGAAACACTCGGTGTTGCTCACAGGAAAACCTCCCCAACAGCGAACCACCGAAACGAGCCACACAACCAGCGTGGAGATGGTTTCTCTGGTTCGCAGCAACCGACCAACTCCGCAGAATACCGACAACATCTAAAATCGTCGTCAGTGGAAATAACGCCAACTACACACACAACCTGACAAACACTTGCACGAAGACCTGAACGATACCCAACAGTAACTAAACAGGCACAAAGACAAATCTGGAGTCGAAGCAAACACACACACACACACACACACACACACACACACACACACACACTCACACACACACACACAGGCGACTCACAAACGATCGGCGAGCCAAAACGCGTCTGCGGTAGGGCGACCGACCGACGATCCACCAAGACCGTGGACCGGCTCAAGTGATGCGTGGCGGCGATGGTCGGGCGAGCTATATCGACACAGACCCCACAGCTCCAACCCGACTGCACTAGTGCCGCATTGCAACTCCCCGACTGGCAGGTTCAGACTGCGCTCCAGACGCATTCCAACTGACTAGCAGCCCCAACTCACAACCCGAACTCCCTTATGACAGACAACGACCAGGAAGTAATAGCAGTCGAGCAAAGACACTACGAGAGGGGATACATCGATATACGCTGCTAACGCCGCTCAAGGTCAGGCAAAGCAGCAACTCAGTGACAGTAGTGATTTAAATTAACGTAGTGACGTGGAAGTACGTCAAAAACAGGGTGTAAAATACGTAATGGTGGGAACATAAGTGACGCACGGCTCAGGTACTTTATACTTTTGAAGTATTCTAGTTAAATAAATGGATTAGTTAAATATTACAAATCATTCTCGGACGTTTTCACATGTTATCCCTTCTCAACTGTACCCCACCCCTAGGGGCGGTTAGGATATAATACCCGATAAGTATTTTTGTACACATAATGAGTCATGATATGCAAGATTTGATTGAAATTGGTACATGCGTTTCTGACTTAAGCTACTATGTCACCATCTGTTCATCTTGGTCCTTGCGTCCACAGAGACCTTCCCTGATGTGCGCACCAATTGCGCCTACACCTGGCAGCAAGGGAGGATCTCACTCCCCACCCCCATTAGCTCTCAGGGAAATTTTAAAAAATGTAATGTAGTTGGGTGTTTCGGTTTAGAAGTCGGTATTAGGCAGGCTTTTAACGGGATTGTAACTGGAATTTTTTATGCCTACTCACAAGTCGTCATTCGTCTTCCAGTACTGTTGGCTTCAAGTTTGTCCTGTATACTATGAATGTTTCCAGATGAATGGTATAGAAGCCGAGCAAACAAATATTACTTTCGACGTGAAAATGTCTATACGCTTGTTGCAGTTCGAGTCGCTGGAACTTTCTTATGTTACAGAATACCATCACATTTCAATCCCTAATAGCTACTTGTATGAGAAACAAGCATTAACAATGGCTGAATCAATAGTGGACAGATCACGTGTGTACCTGTTTGTCGCGCAGTATTTGTTGTGTCTGTGACGTCATCGTACCAGCGTAGGTGCATGATCGTGATTATAGCGAATTACCTTTGTTTAAAGCTGTAAACCGGAGTAGCGTGGAAACTCGTATACCTAGAGCTTGCGGATCCTTAATAGGACACAAAGGAAGACGATGAAAATATGAGCCGGAAATACATGAAAATCGGTACTAAAATGAAAATTACATAATAATGAAAGATGTCGTCTCAGATGAATCGTAAATATGATCGAAACTGTAGAAAACGCCAGTGAAGGGAATGCTAGCGTCGAAAGCAGTCTAAAAATCTTAAGAAGCACAGTGCCGAGCGAATACGAGAACTGCGGGAACGTTCAAAAAGAAACGAAGAGAAAGGCGCGAAGCGATTACGTAGCTGATCTATTGGGCACACAGTGGCCAGCGGCAGTCCAAACTTCTACGATCATCTGCAGGCGTCGTTGGAAGGCAATACAGAAAACAGCGATGACATAGACGCAGAAGGCAACCAGACAGCGCCGGACAAGTATCCATAGCGACCACCAAACATCGTCTTGGAGTCAACCGATATTTCAACGTTAATCTTGTGATTTATCTATTTTGTAACCATGATACCACTCTGTGTAACCATTTTATTAAGGAGATTGATGATTAAATTAGATATTAACACGAAGATTTTACGAAAATTCTATTGCTCGTATGGGAACTGCACTCAGGTGTATATACAGGGGTCCAGAAAAATGTAGACACTCTTTGTATTAATGGAACAAACTGACATAGTGTTACAATTTTTGCACGGGGGTAGGTTATTTTACATGCTCAAAGTGACCCCCCTTAGCAGCTAAACAACATCGATGCGTTGAATTGTTGACTGAACTACGTCTGCCAGTGCTACAGGAGAGATAGCCGCAGAGGATGCCTCGATGATTTCTCGTAGCTCCTTCAGTGTAGCTGCCTTCTGTTGATAAAAATCATTTTTATAGGTCCCCCATAGGTGGAAGTCAATAGGTGCAAGTCCTATAGATCATGATGGGTACTCAACAGCTCGTCTTCGGCCTATCCTACACCCAAATACATTTTCACCCAAGCAATCTATGACATATCTGTGAAGTGGAGCGGCATCTTGTAGATAAAATCTTCCATTTCCAAATACGTCTCGGATGGCAGAAAAAACCAATGTTTGCAGCATGTGAAGATACATCTCACCAGTTATAGTTCCTTCAAAAAGGAATGGGACAATCAAACCGCACGATGGCAGACCACACGACACATTAACACCTAGTAGATTAACTGTTTGTCCATGTGAATGTGAGGATTTTCAGGAGCCCAGTGCAGGCAGTTGTGGCTGGTTACAGGACCGTTCGGTTTGAATTGCGCCTCGTCAGACAAGATAATTGTTCCTGTAAACCCTTCGTCATCGAGGAGCAGATCTCCAAACAACACGGAGTACTCCCTCCTTCGATCCTGATCGTCCTCCTCTAGAGCATACAGTGATCTTGGAATGTACACTTTCCCCTTTTCAGCCCTCAGAATTCGTCGTACACTTCATCGGTTTACCCCACTTCCACGTACACCCTACTTCACAGATTCTGAGGTGATCTAGTAAAATGTTGCAACACAGTACCGCTGGAAGCTGGCCTTGTTGATGTATTTGGTCGGCCGGATTTTTCCTTACGTGTGTCCTGAACATTGCTGTCGGCTTAACTTTATCGTGAACACCATAAATTGGTGTACGTGTTGGTGACTGAGTTCGGTATAATTACACTACGCCATTACCATTGTACCTCCATCATATTATCGTACTACCAGTACCACTTGAATATGGGCTGGCGTTGCTCACACTCCAATCTTACTTCATTCATTGCTGCCATGTCATCAGCTGGAAAACGCACACCAAAATCTGTTGAGAAAGCAATGGACTACTGTGGTATACACCACTTCTAACAAACACCGAACAACGCGCTCCAGTACGCGGCCGCCAAATACATCGCTCGCCACACTTCTCTGGGCGGCCCGCTGCTTCCTTCGCTGGCCGTCTTCACACGCACGCTCCCTTACGTGGCCGAGAAATACATCGCTGGCCGCACTTCTCCGGGCGGCTCGCGGCTACCATCGCTGGCCGCCTTCGCGCGCGCGCGTTTATCAGCACACAGCAATTGGCTACGCCAGGAAACATTGCGATTGGTTTTCCCTGGAAAACAGCGACCCCAGCCGACGGCTCCATTAACTAGCAAGCCTTATATAAACCCGGCCGCCGCCGCAAACGACAGTTCTCATTGGGAAGTGCAGTACGCCGTGTTGCAGCTGCTTGTGGATGACTCGCCGCCCACTCGAGGTCACCTGGCTGCTCGGCGGAAATCTTGCGACTTCAATCGGAGAGACTGAACTTCACTGGACTTGGGAATAATTACGGGACGTGCACCCCACCATGCACATTTGGACATTGGTATAACCAAATTTTAATTATGCATTACTTCTGAGTGTGAGCCTGGTTAGACGCTTGGCTAACATAATTGTTAAAAAGTGATTTGTGATTTAATAAACCAGACTGAAGAGGTTATTGTGTTATTCCTGGTTATAACACAATAAAATGGCGACGAACACGCACCAGGAGACGTTGGAAGATCCCCTCAAGGAACTTCTGCAGCAGCAGGACGAGAACCACAGGCTGCTACTCAACACCCTCCAGCCACTTATACAAGGGTTCATGCAGACGCAGACCACGCAGCAAGTGCCGCCGTTTCCGTCTTTTGAAGAAACGTTAGAGGACTGGGAAGCCTACGAATCCCGATTGCTGGAACATTTCCATGCTTTCAAGGTAACTGACGTTGGCCTCATGAAAACTTTGTCTTGGTCTAAACCCGAGATTTATCGGTTCTGGTGCAAACTGGGCCCCTTATTAATACCTTCGGAGCTGACTTTTGCCGAGATTCGCTCGTTGCTCACTAAATAATAACCAGCGCCATACCCATGTTATTTCATCTCGAGTCGCCTTTTACCAATGCAAGAAACAGCCGAATCAGACGCATAGAGAGTGGGCAGCGGAATTGCAAGGCTTGGGGCGACGATGTCACTTTGTTACCTCTAAAAATAAGGACTCCTACGCCGAAGAAATGATCCGGGACATGATAATCAGGGGTACGCCAGACAGGGAGTTCCAACACGAGGCCCTTCAGCTCGTCGACCCCTCATTGGATAAAGTCTTGGACTTGGCACGGAGCACAAAGGCAAGAAACTAGAATCATGGGTCGACATTGCAGCAGTCAATGTAAACACATTAGAGCCGGCGGCTAAGGCCCACCCGAGTGATGATTCCGAAATAGCGATAGTGCGGGCAGGCCGCCGGTCCACTCAGCTGAACCGTCCGCCACCTCGCTCCAACCGCTCAAACCGGTCGTGGGTGCCAAAACGTTTGCCATCATGTCCTGATTGTTTTAAAAAACATCAACGAGATGACTGTCCTGATCGATGGGCCTTTTGCTACAAATGTTCTTTCGAGGGCCATTTAGCTTCTGTGTGTCGAAAGTCCCGCCGGCCGCAGCAACCTTCGGATCTTCCGATGGATGTTAATCTGATCGCCGGTATTGATCATCAGGAGACCACCAATAGGCTTTTTATTGAAGTCCTGACTGCGGAAAAACCGATTCAATTACAGGACGACACTGGCGCAGCCGTGAGCATTCTAAATTACGCCACATATTTGAGACTTGGCGCTCCTCCCTTGCACGACACGCAGCGACGCCTCATGGCTTATGGTAAACATTCCATTCCAGTCCGCGGTCAAGTCGACTTGCCGACGACATACCGGAATGTCACCCAGCAGGTTACCTTCTTAGTCGTTAACAGGGATTCCTCTGAGAATTTATTTGGGCTGGACGCATTGCGGAAATTTGGTTTTTCAATCGACGATTCTGTGAATTTGGTGTCGGACGAGGTTCCGTACTCGGATCTGGATAGGCTTTGCCAGGATTATGCAGACCTGTTCACCCCCGGCCTCGGTTCCACAAAGAATTTTGAGGCACACATCACACTCAAGCGGAATGCGCGGCCTCGGTATTTTCGTGCCCGTGCCGTTCCTTTAGCTCTCAGAGATCAAGTGAAGAAGGAGTTGGACCGCCTCACGGCAAGTGGCGTTCTTGAGCCTATTCCTTCTAGTCAGTGGGCTACTCCCCTCGTCGTTGTTCGGGAGCCGTCAGGGCAGCTCCGTCTCTGCGGCGACTTTGAAGTAACAGTTAACGCCCAATCAGAGATCGAGACATATCCTATTCCAAAGCCGGAGGACTTGCTGTCCAAATTGAAGGGTGGAAAATTCTTCTCGAAAATAGACCTCGCTGAAGCATACCTACAACTCCCACTTGATGCCGCATCTCAGCAGTTCCTGACCCTCAACACACCGCACGGGTTATATCGTCTGAAACGCCTTATGTTTGGGATAGCCAGTGCCCCTGCTATTTTCCAGCGGTTTTTGGAACAATTAGTCGTTAAAGTAGATGGATGCATTAACTATTTGGACGACATCGTGGTGACGGGTCGTACGACGGAGGAACACCTTCACAACCTGCAATCTTTATTCCATGTCTTACGGGAAGCTGGCCTAAAATGTAGAAAAGAAAAATGTTGTTTTTTCGAACCTGAAATTGAGTACCTGGGCCACGTCATTTCCTGTTCGGGTGTTGGTCCGTTAGAGAAACATATAGAAGCCATCATCAAGCTGCCACGACCTACAACGCTGACACAAGTTCTTTCCTTTCTGGGGAAGATTTCATATTACCGATAATTCTTACCCGCGGCTGCGACGGCAACTGCCCCCTTGTCTCAGCTATGCAAACAAGGGGTTCCTTTCGAGTGGACGCCGGCATGCGACCGCGCCTTCCACAGGTTGAAACCCCAATTACTGCAGGCCCCGTGCCTCGCACGTTTTGACCCTACTAAGCAAATCGTCATTGCAACGGATGCCTCGGATACAGGCATATGGACGGTCCTGGCTCACAGGGAGGCAGATGGGTCGGAGCACCCGGTGGCCTATGCATCGAAAACATTAACTGATACGCAACGCCGGTATTCCCAAATTGAAAAAGAGGCCCTGGCCATCATCTTCGCCTTAAAGAAGTTCCATGTTTTTGTGTATGGTACAAAGTTTCACCTCATTACGGATCATAAACCCCTCATATCATTATTCAATCCTGCAGCAAAGATCCCTGACCGGACGGCTCACCGTCTTCAGCGCTGGGCTTTGTTTTTGGCACGATACCAGTATGAAATCCACTTTCGCAACACAACCGAGCATGCCAACGCTGATGCCCTCTCCCGCCTTCCATGGGGACCGGATTTGGATTTCGACAAACAGGAAATTCTGTGTTTTCACGTAGACGAAGAAGCACAGGCCGCAGTAGAGGCGTTTCCCATTACCAGCTCTCGGGTAGCGGACGCAACCAGTAACGACGAGGTGCTCCGACAAGTCAGTCGTCACGTGCATAATGGATGGCCCGAACGACCGCCTCCCACGGCTTCTGCGGCGTTTCGTCAATTCTTTACTGTCCGTCATCAGCTTCAGTTGGTTGATGGGGTCCTTCTACTTCTTTCGGACGACGGGCATCCACGGGTCGTCACTCCGCAGTCTTTACGTCAGCACGTTCTACACCTGTTACACCAAGGTCATTGGGGGATATCCTGGACGAAGCTTTTGGCTCACTGGTTCGCCTACTGGCCCGCTATGACTCAGGAGATTGAATGCCTCACGCAGACGTGTCCCTCTTGCCAACGCCAGCAGGCAGCTCCACGACATTCCTTTGCCTGTTGGCCACCATGTGCTCGCCCTTGGGAACGGGTGCACGTTGATTTTGCTGGGTCGGTGTTTAATGCCATGTTTTTTATTGTCGTCGTCGCATATTCCAGATTTCCATATATTGTCCGCTGCAACTCCATTTCCACCTCCACCACTATCGCAGCCTTAGAAAAAATATTTGCCATTGAAGGTCTGCCAGAGATTCTCGTCTCGGATAACGGTCTGTAGTTCCGCAGTGAGGATTTTCGGGTTTTCTGTGCCTGGCATGGCATTCGCCACCTTCCGACACCCGCCTTCCATCCTCAATCTGATGGCGAGGCAGAGAGGATGGTCCGCACCTTCAAAACGCAGATGAAGAAATACCTCCAGGATCACTCCCCCGACGTATCTCTTACTTTTCTCTTCAGCAGTTACAGGTCCACGCCCATCGGAGATAAACCCCGGCGGAACTTCTTCATGGACGGCAGCCCCGGACCCTCTTTAATATGCTTCTGCTGACACCTCGGTTGGCTCCGTCGCTGTCTGCTTCTCGTTTCCGCCCAGGCACTTTGGTGTGGGCAAAGGGATTCGGCCGACAATCATCCTGGATTCCGGCCAATATCATCCAGGGCAGGGGCAGGAAAGTCTTCTGGGTTCAACTTCCCGACCGGGAGGTTCTTCGACATGCCAATCAGCTTCGCCCTCGCCTGCCTTCCCAATCGTTTTTCTCCTCCCCCCCCCCCTTGGCATATTCTCCTCCCGTCCCCTGCTTCCCCTGATTCCCCACGCCAACCAGAGGAGGAGACGCCAGGGTGGTCCTCGCAGTTGGCCCCCGGTCGGCTCACGGATGACGCCTCCCAGCCAGAGCTTCTTTCCCCGGATGTGGACCAGACCCACCCACAGCCAGCCGGGGACTCCGAGGTCTCCCCCGATCGCCACCCCCAGGTCTCTCTGGATGCCGATGAAGACATGCCACTGGTTCCTCCTGCACTGCCTCCTCTGCTGCCGCGGTCCGCACGCTATAACCTTCGCCCCTGGCCAGGGCGTTTTCGGCCGTATGCTCCTGTGCCCAGTCTCACTGCCGACGCCGAGGTTTCGGAGGAGGCGGACGCCATGGACGTGGCGTTCATTCGCAGCCAATGTTTCCACGCTTCCCCACGGGGGAAGGTGTGTGGTATACACCACTTCTAACAAACACCGAACAACGCGCTCCAGTACGCGGCCGCCAAATACATCGCTGGCCGCACTTCTCTGGGCGGCCCGCTGCTTCCTTCGCTGGCCGTCTTCACATGCACGCTCCCTTACGTGGCCGAGAAATACATCGCTGGCCGCACTTCTCTGGGCGACTCGCAGCTACCATCGCTGGCCGCCTTCGCGCGCGCGCGTTAGTCAGCACACAGCAATTGGCTACGCCAGGAAACATTGCTATTGGTTTTCCTTGGAAAACAGCGAGCCCAGCCGACGGCTCCATTAACTAGCAAGCTTTATATAAACCCGGCCGCCGCCGCAAACGACAATCCGTCTGGTGGCCTCCTTCCTCTCCCACCGCCCCTCCTATGTTACCATCCATAATGCCAATTCCCACACCTTCTACCCCTCTGCAGGTGTGCCCCAGGGCTCTGTCCTCTCCCCTCTCCTCTACCTCCTGTACACGGCAGATATGCCGCAACCCCCCCCCCCCCCCCTCCAGTACACCTCTTGCAATATGCTGATGACACCACATTCCTCCCCCTCACTCCTACCCTCCACCGGTCCCAACGCCTTTTCCAGAATCACCTTGACCTTTTTGCTGCATGGTGTAACCAGTGGCTCCTGAAACTCAACCCTTCCAAGACCCAGGCCATCATCGTAGGTCGTACCACTCGCTCCTACCGGCTCCTGGATTTCTCCCTTACTGTCTGCGCCCGTCCTGTCCGCCTCACCCCCACCCTCACCTACCTTGGCCTCACCATTGACCGTCACCTCACCTGGATCCCTCATCTCCGCTCCATCCAATCCAAAGCTCACAACCGCCTCCAACTCCTCAAACTCCTCTCTGGCCAGACATGGTGGTTGCACCCTTCTACCATCCTCCACACCTACAAATCCTTAATCCGTCCCATCCTCAGTTATGCCAGTCCTGCCTGGATATCTGCCCCCCCCCCCCCAAATTCTATAAGTCCCTCCAAAACCTTGAGCGTCATGCACTCCGCCTCGCCTTCCGTGTACACCTCCCGTCCCCCACGCATATCCTCTATGATCTCATTCCTTTCCCCCATCTGCTCCTATTCCTCGAACATATCTGCATCCTCTACACCTCCCGCCATCTTGAATCCCCTCACCCCCTGGTTGCTCCTCTCCTCTCCCATCCCCCCCCCCTGCCACGTCTTCCCCGTTGTGTCCCCCCTTCCCTCCATCTCTACACCCTACATCTCCTTTCGTAGGGTGGCTTCCATCAACTCCCCCTCCCAGATGATGCCCTCTCTCCCTCCATTTATCCTTCCTATCAACTATGATCCTCACCCACCTCCTTTCCTCCGTCCTTTCCCTGGGCTCCCTCTTCCTTTCCCCCTTCCATCCTCTGTTTTCTCCCCGCCTACCCTCTCCCTATCTCCTTTCTCTCCCCTCCCCCGAGTCCTTTTGTCCTCCCCTCCTCTGCCTTCACCACTCCCTGGCACGTCTGCTCAGCACCCCCCCCCCCCTCTTATGTATCCTCATCTTCCATTGGCTCCTTTGCCCCCTCCCCCTTCACTTCTCCTCTCCTTCCCCCCCCCCCCCCCCCCCAATTTTTCCCGTCATCTGACCAGTTTCCCCCCACCTGCTATCGGGTGTGGTATGTAATATTTGTGTCAATTTTTTCGTGCAGTGTTTAAGTGAGTGTTCAGTGTTGTGCGTCTTTCCACAGTGTTGCGAACAGAAATCATGCTGTCGCTGGGTGTGCTTTATATATCTCTTGCGCCGTGTTTTTTAATTGTCTGTCTGCTTCCTGTGTATTTTATTAGCATCATCCACCCTGTGTTTTATGTTTTAAGCTCCGGAATTTTCTGCCATTTTACCTTTAAGACACCGATTTTATCGCCAACTGTTATTATTTTTTTATTATCTTCACCTTTTTACATCAAATTTTGTAGGGTGAAGAGCGGCGTAATAAGCTGCTGCCAGCCCGCCCCCTTTAGGGGGAATCGAAACTCAATAAAGGAAAAAAAAAAATCCAAACGACAGTTCTCATCGGGAAGTGCAGTACGTCGTGTTCCAGCTGCTTGCGGATGACTCGCCGCACCACTCGAGGTTACCTGGCTGCTCGGCGGAAATCTAGCAACTTCACTTGGAGAGACTGAACTTCACTGGACTTGGGAATAATTACGGGATGTGCACCCCACCATGCACATTTGGACATTGGTATAACCAAACTTTAATTATGCATTACTTCTGAGTGTGAGCCTGGGTAGACGCTTGGCTAACATAATTGTTAAAAAGTGATTCGTGATTTGATAAACCAGACTGAAGAGGTTATTGTGTTATTCCTGGTTATAACAACTACCTATAATCAATTATTCAAAATGACAGTCACAATCGCATTATTTATTTTGTCGCCAACCGGTTTCAACCCGCGATGGGGTCTTCTTCAGGGCAAGTGTGTAAATTGCCCTGAAGATGATTATATCGCGGGTTGAAACAGGTTGGCGGAAAAATAAATAATGCGATTGTGGCTGTCATTATGAATAATTGATTATAAGTAAATCAATCACTGTTACCTCCACACAACTATGTCTAAAAATTAATGGACGCCCTACCGCGCAAAACTGCAACGCTACTCCAGTTTGTTCCAAAGATATGAACTATCAAAACATATATATGTACCTTTGGCTTATTAGTATATAGGGTGTTTCTGTAACAGCGCGGAAAAATTTAACAGGACATAGAGGATGCTCCACTGAACAATTTGAGGTACGGTATCTGGGGTTGGAGAAGCCATCTTAAGGAGACAATAGGAATAAAATCACATTACTGTGAATTCTTTTATTTACATTACATGACAGCAAATACCACCGCTGTCACAATGAAAGTAAAATTTGTACCGTATCTTAAAAAATGCTGAAACTAACGGCCATCAACCTCAATGCAAGCGTGACATCGGCGAACAAGATTCTGACCCACCCTGACTAATATCCCTGGTGCGTTTCGAATCATATCAGAACCAGCTACATTACCCACAACTAATTTCAACTCCATATCCACTGGCGTCTCACACACAAATAACTTCAGATATACCTATAGGAAATGATCAAGGGGGTTAATATCAGGTGACCTCGCAGGCCATGGAATAGGATCCCCCCTTCCTATCCAGCGACCAGGAAATACTGTGCCGTTACTACTCCATCGTATTGCACTATAAGTCTTTGAATAACACTGAGTAATGAATAGGTCTGCCGTTGATTCATAGCACGTTCTGTCATGGGGCAATGGAAATACGATACAACGGAGCAACCTTAAGGACAAGTAAAGTAAACAAAACCTGCTTCATGACTTCCTGGTAATCAGGCTCGTCCTTCATGTTTTCTTGCAAGAAGTAAAGAACGTACATGTAAGTAGATAGCACAGTACGTGTAAACTTGTACACATGTTAGTTATAAGTAAGCTGGAAAACAGAAATGCTAGATCAAGTGATAGACAAGTTTACTTCCATATCTCCTTAAGCTGGCTTCTCCCACTCCAGGTTCCCTACATCAAATTCAGTAGAACATTTCCTACGTACTATTACATTTTTACCTGCCATTAAAAACCCTACTTTAGACGTAGTTCCTGCAAGCAGTATTGATTCGAGAAGTGGAACGACATCGAGAAGTGGGATAACACAAACGTTTAAAAGTAAAAATAATATGACACTGATAAATGAGGAGAAAAATAGTCAAGTAAAGCGGAAAACACAATTATTTATAAATCACAGCCTAGCAATTATGTCGTGGGGATACATTTTCGCGAATGTTCGTAGAACATGACGTAGAATTTCTCTTAAAATTATTAAGGTAGCGAGTCAAGTGTACTTCTGTGACATACACCGAAGAGCCAAAGGAACTGGTACATCTGCCTAATATCGTGTAGGGCCCCCGCGAGCTCGCGTAAGTGCCGCAGTACAACGTGACATGGACTCGACTAATCTCTGAAGTAGTGCTGGAGGAAACGGACACCATGAATCCTGCAGGGCTCTCCATAAACCCGTAAGAGTGCGAGGGGCAAGAGATCTCTACTGAACAGGACGTTGCAAGGCATCCCAGATATGCTCAATAATGTTCATGTCTGGAGCTGGATACAATTTGAAAGGAGACTCGTTCGATCAGGCAACATGTTTCCAGTCATCAACAGTCCAGTGTCGGTGTTGACGGGCCCAGGCGGGGTGTACAGTTTTGTGTCGCGCAGTCATCAAGGGTACGTGAGTGGACCTTCGGCTCTGGAAGCCCATATCGATGATGTTTCGTTGAATGGTTCGCACGCTCACACGTGCTGATGGACCAGTGTTGAAATCTGCAGCATCTGCGGAAGGGTTGCACTTCTGTCATGATGAACGATTCTCTTCACTCGTCATTGGTCCTGTTCTTGCAGGGTCTTTTCCCGGCAGCAGCGATGTCCGGAGATTTGGTGTTTCACGGAATTCCTGATATTCGCGATACACCTGTGAAATGGTCGTAGGGGAAAATCTCCATTTTCTCGCTACCTGTGAGATGTTGTGCCCCATCGCTCGTACGCCGACTATAGCACCACGTTGAAACTCACTGCCTCTGTAGCAGCAGTAACCGATCTAACAACTGTGCCAAGCACTTGTTGTCTGGTACAGGCGTTGCCAACAGCAGCTCCGTATTCTGCCTGTTTACGTATCTATCTATTTGCATACGCATCCCTGTACGATTGGCGCTTCAGTGTATAAAGACTGTACCGGGCACAGGGAAGAGTACCGCTGGGTTTCTGTTGTTCAAATGGTTCAAATGGCTCTGAGCACCAAGGGACTTATCATCTGAGGTCATCAGTCCCCTAGAACTTAGAACTACTTAAACCTAACTAACCTAAGGACATCACACACATCCATGCCCGAGGCAGGATTCGAACCTGCGACCGTAGCGGTCACGCGGTTCCAGGCCGAAGCACCTAGAACCGCTCGGCCAAAACGGCCCGCTGTTTCTGTTGTTGCGAGTCATACTTGAAATGGTAGGTTCGAAAGCAAATTCTGAGATGCCAAATATCAATTTGGTGGCCCAAATATTCTGTGACTGACAAACTCGAAAAAATAAGCTGGCGTGTTTAAGGTGCTTATCCGACACACAACCTACTACAAACGTAACAAACACTCACTAAACGAGATACCACGCGTAAGCTAGGAGACTATACCACATTATTGGTTCAAAGCCTCATGGCCAGAAAGTCTACGCCATGATTGATGATATACAGGGTGTTACAAAAAGGTACGTCCAAACGTTCAGGAAACATTCCTCCCACACAAATAAAGAAAAGATGTTATGTAGACATGTGTCCGGAAACGCTTAATTTCCATGTTAGAGTTCATTTTAGATTCGTCAATATGTACTGTACTTCCTGATTTCACCGCCAGTTGGCCCAATTGAAGGCAGGTAGTGTTGACTTCGGTGCTTGTGTTGACATGCAACTCATTGCTCAACAGTACTAGCATTAAGCACATCAGTATGTAGCATCAACAGATTAGTGTTCATCACGAACGTGGTTTTGCAGTCAGTGCAGTGTTTACAAATGCGGAGTTGGCAGATGCCCATTTGATGTATGGATTAGCACGGGGCAATAGCCGTGGCGCGGTACGTCTGTATCGAGAGAGAGTTTCAGAACGAAGGTGTCCCGAGGTTCGAAGCAATTGATCGGCGTCTTAGGGAACACGGAACATTCCAGCCTATGACTCTCGACTGGGGAAGACCTAGAACGACGAGGACACCTACAATGGACGAGGCAATTATTCGTGCAGTTGACGATAACCCTAATGTCAGCGTCAGAGAAGTTGCTGCTGTACAAGGTAACGTTGACCACGTCACTGTATGGAGAGTGCTACGGGAGAACCAGTTGTTTCCGTACCATGTACAGCGTGTGCAGGCACTATCAGCAGCTGATTGGTCTCCACGGGTACACTTCTGTGAATGATTCATCCGACAATGAGTCAATCCTCATTTCAGTGCAAATGTTATCTTTACAGATGAAGCTTCATTCCAACGTGATCAAATTGTAAATTTTCACAATCAACACGTGTGGGCTGACGAGAATCCGCACGCAGTTGTGCAAGCACGTCATCAACACAGATTTTCTGTGAACGTTTGTGCAGGCATAGTTGCTGATGTCGGGCCCCATGTTTTTCCACCTACGCTCAATGGAGCACGTTATCATGATTTCATACGGGATACTCTACCTGTGCTGCTAGAACATGTGCCTTTACAAGTACGACACAACATGTGCTTCATGCACGATGGAGCTCCTGCACATTTCAGTCGAAGTGTTCGTACGCTTCTCAACAACAGATTCGGTGACCGATGGATTGGTAGTGGCGGACCAATTCCATGGCCTCCACGCTCTCCTGACCTCAACCCTCTTGACTTTCATTTATGGGGGCATTTGAAAGCTCTTGTCTACGCAACCCCGGTACCATTGTGGACGGCTGTGATACAATACGCCATTCTCCAGGGCTGCGTCAGCGCATCAGGGATTCCATGCGACGGAGGGTGGATGCATGTATCCTAACGGAGGACATTTTGAACATTTCCTTTAACAAAGTGTTTGAAGTCACGCTGGTACGTTCTGTTGCTGTGTGTTTCCATTCCATGGCTAATGTGATTTGAAGAGAAATAATAAAATGAGCTCTAACATGGAGAGTAAGCGTTTCCGGTCACATGTCCACATGGCATATTTTCTTTCTTTGTGTGTGAGGAATGTTTCCTGAAAGTTTGGCCGTACCTTTTTGTAACACTCTGTATATATCTTCACCAGGAATCCGAAGAGCCCCCTTCAGTAGAGATATACTGCGGTAGCGTATATTAATGCTGAAACGCGTCCTATCATAAGGTAAACGTAAAACTCTGAAGTTTTATTAACATCTAAGTGGGGTGAGAATGACAGGTACGATCACATGAGTGAAATGTTATGGAAGTAAACTATTGCATCTACCAATATGCAACTTTCAGAATAAGAAAGTAACTGGAAAATATTGCAGGAACTTTAGGTCAATACTTAATTGTTACGCTACCATTTTCTCCAAATTGTCCCATAATTTACGTAAAATACCTTAAGAAAGAATCATATCAAATCAGACTAAATTAATCTCCACTGGTTAATGAAATGTGCATTCGTGAGTTTAACTGCAAGCGTTGCTAAATGAGAAGCCACTGTGAAAGCAGGCTGGGCTCCACGGAGAACGAGAACGCTGGAGGGGGCACAAATCTGCCATGAAGTTATAATGTTAGGCTGGGCTGTTTTCCGTGGAACGAGACTTAGGCAGAAACCCACACTTTCGTCGAGCGTCTGAAGTCAGACAGTGCAGCTCATACCTCCAGAACGCTCTGGACAACAGAGTCTGTCTTTCACGAGCTGTGTGGCCGTGGGATGCATGCCGCTTAATTCTTAATGGCAGAGTCTTGGAAGAGCTGCATTTGTAGAGAGAAATAGCACGCAGTCAAATTTCGCCGGAAAACGAGGGTTGTTAGGATAACATCTTTGAAAGTGGAGAGGGGAACAGAAAGATTCGTGGGACACCGACACCTCGGGCACGTGCCTCCACACCGAATGTTTAAGGAAATGTAGAAACAGCTATCACTGATCAATGTAAATAATTTAACAGTGGGGCGCAACGATTGAGCATATGCTTACAAAGGTCTTTTCTTATTGGCTAGTACAAATTAGTACAAGTGTACATAATACTCTGCAAGCCACCTAAAGGTGTGTGGCGTAGAGTGCTTGTGGTATAAGTAACTGATGCCGCCTTCTCTGTTCCACTCGTGGCTGGTGTGTGAGAGGAATGATTGTTGGTACGGCTCTGTATTAACTTTGATTACTCGAATTTTCTCGTCGTGATAGTGGGACAAAATGTATGTGGAAGGAAGTAATATGTAGTCTGAATCTTATCGGAAAGTACTCTCGCGAAACTGCAATAATAAACCCCTCCAAGGTGCACAACGCCTTTCTTATAACGTCTGCCGCTGGAGTTTGTTGAGAAGCTCGGTAACGTTCTTGCTCCGACGAAAAGCGCCGCTCTTAGTTGGATCTTCTGTATCTGTTTTGTCAGTTCTTCCTCGGAAGGATCCCAGATAGATGAACAATACTCAAGAATCGGTTGAAAAAGCGCCTTGTGTGCCTCTGCATTCGTGGATGAGCTGTATGTCCTTAAGGTTCTTCCCATGAATCTCAGTCTGGCATCTGCTTTCCCTATTATTAGCTCTATGTGGTCATTCTACTTAAGGGCATTCTGAATAACTGCTCCTAGATATCTTGCGGCAGATGCTGTTTCCAGCAATTTGTCATCAATAGTGTAGTAATGCAGTAGTAGATTTCCTTTCCTATGTATGTGCTGTATGTTGCATTCATTTACGTTCTGTGTCAACTGCCAGAGCCTCCACCATTCATCAGTCCAGCACAGGTCGTTCTGCAAATCGATCTTGTCTTGTGCAGTTGCTATTTTCTTATAGACAACTGAGTCATCTCGGAAGTCTCAAAAAGCTTCCGGCGCTTTCTACTAGACTTTGTTATGTAAATAATTTAGATGTAAACATTAACGGTCCTATCAAATTTGCTTGAGGTATTCCGGAAATAAACTTTACATTTGTCCATTTTATTTAGTTAAGGCTGACTTGTTCAGTTCTATCTGCAAGGAACTCTTGAATCCAGTCGCAAATCTGGTCCGATAGTCGGTAATTATTTTTCACTAATCGACAATGCGGGACGGTGTCAAATGCGTTCCTTATGTCACGGCCTTGCTGCGCTGGTACTGTGAACGGCTGAAAGCAAGGGGAAACTACAGCCGTAATTTTTCCCAAGGGCATGCAGCTTTACTGTATGGATAAATGATGATGGCGTCCTCGTGGGTAAAGTATTCCGGAGGTTAAATAGTCCCCTAGTCGGATCTCCGGGCGGGGACTACTCAAGAGGACGTCGTTATCAGGAGAAAGAAAACTGGCGTCCTACGGATCGGAGCGTGGAATGTCAGATCCCTTAATCGGGCAGGTAGGTTAGAAAATTTAAAAAGGGAAATGGGTAGGTTAAAGTTAGATATAGTGGGAATTAGTGGAGTTCGGTGGCAGGAGGTTCAATGGTTCAAATGGCTCTGAGCACTATGGGACTCAACTGCTGAGGTCATTAGTCCCCTAGAACTTAGAACTAGTTAAACCTAACTAACCTAAGGAC
Source organism: Schistocerca americana (assembly GCF_021461395.2). NCBI lineage: Eukaryota > Metazoa > Arthropoda > Insecta > Orthoptera > Acrididae > Schistocerca > Schistocerca americana. The sequence continues at coordinate 427,431,392 of NC_060121.1, read as the reverse complement.
ATCACAAACATCCATGCCCGAGGCAGGATTCGAACCTGCGACCGTAGCGGTCTTGCGGTTCCAGACTGCAGCGTCTTTAACTGCACGGCCACTTCGGCCGGCCCGTGGCAGGAGGAACAAGGCTTTTGGTCAGGTGAATACAGGGTTATAGATACAAAATCAAATAGGGGTGATGCAGGAGTAGGTTTAATAATGAATACAAAAATAGGAGTTCGGGTAAGCTACTACAAACAACGTAGGGAACGCATTATTGTGGTCAAGATAGAAACGAAGCCCATGCTTACGACAGTAGTACAAGTCTATATGCAAACTAGCTCTGCAGATGACGAAGAAATTGAAGAAATGCATGATGGGATAAAAGAAAGTGAAGGGATACGAAAATTTAATAGTCATGGGTGACTGGAATTCGACAGTAGGAAGAGAAGGAAACGTAGTAGGTGAATATGGATTGGGGGTAAGAAATGAAAGAGGAAGCCACCTGGTAGAATTTTGCACAGACCACAACTTAATCATAGCTAACCCTTGGTTCAAGAATCATAAAAGAAGGTTGTATACATGGAAGAAGCCTGGAGATACTGACAGGTTTCCGATAGATTATGTAATGGTAAGACATGGATTTAGGAACCAGGTTTTAAACTGCAAGACGTTTCCAGGGAGCAGATGTGGACTCTGACCACAATCAATTGGTTATGAACTGTAGATTAAAACTGAAGAAACTGCAAAAGTTTCATCGTCCTCAGCACTGAATATTTTTATGCTGAAGCAGATAGAGTTTGCATACCTAAGCAAATATATCTTCCTACGTTTCTTAACATTACTTGTAAATCACGTATAGTTGCCTTCCTCTACGGTAACTATTCGATACGTTCAGTGCTGTGTCCATTTCAGTGTTAAGTTTATTGTTAATCTTAATGTTACTATTCCTCACAGCTTTCATCCTTCTTTGGTTTAACGTCAGTCCGTAGGGATATGAGCTAATTAAACTATACATTCTAGCGAACAAGTCCTGCAATCACTTGCACTGAAGGCAGCAATGTCATCATCAAATCTGATCGATCATATCTCTTCACTCTGAATTTTCATCACGTTCCTCCACCCTCGTCTTATTTTCGTCATAGCTTTTCCGATGAACGGATTGCACAGTAGAGATCAAAGGCTGCATCCCTGTCTGATACAGCTTCTGATCCTACCCTTTTGTTCTTGGTCTTATATTCGTATTTTTCTCTTTATTTCTTGTACATACTGTATATTACACGTCTTTTGCTATAGCTTATATTTACTTCCGTAAGAATTGCGAACATTTTGCGCTATTTTACATTGTCGAACACGTTTTTGTAGGTCGACAAATCCTATGAACCTTCCTGGCAGATTAAAACTCTGTGCCGGACCGAGACTCGAACTCGGGACCTTTGCCTTCCGCGAGCAAGTGCTCTACCAACTGAGCTACCCAAGCACGACTCACGACGCGTCCTCACAGCTTCAGTTCTGCCAGTATCTCATCTCCTACCTTCCAAGCTTGACAGAAACTCTACTCCGAACCTGCAGAACTATCACACCTGGATGAAAGGATATTACGGAGACATGGCTTAGCCACAGCCTGGGGGTCGTTTCCAGAATGAGATTTTCACTATTCAGTGGAATGTGCGCCGATATGAAACTTCTTGGCAGATTAAAACTGTGTGCCGGACTGAGACTCGAACTCGGGACCTTTGCCTTTCGCGGACAAGTGCTCTACTGTGAGGATGGGTCGTGAATCGTGCTTGGGTAGTTCAGTTGGCAGAACACTTGCCCACGAAAAGCAAAGGTACCGAGTTCGAGTCTCGGTTCGGCACACGGTTTTAATCTCCCAGGAAGTTTCACATCGGCGCACACTCCGCTTCAGAGTGAAAATCTCACTCTGAATCGTATGAAGTTTTCTTGATTTTTCTTGCCTCCTATATCAACTGCGATGTCAGAATTGCTTCTCTGATGCCTTGAGCTTTGCTGAAGCGATGTTAATCGTCACATCGTCAAACAGATATTCAATTTTCTTTTCCTGTTGTCTGTGTGTTATTCCTGTCAGCAACTTGGATGTGTGAGCTGTTCATTGTGGGATAGTTATTGCAAATATCTGCCTTTGCTGTCTTCGGGATTATTTAGATATGAGTTTTGTGATGGTGTAATGGTATGCCTCCAGTCTCGTAGACTCTACAGTCAAATTTCAATAGTCGTTTGATTCCCCGATCCGCCAACGACGTTAGAAACTCCGAAGGAGTATTATCTGTGCCTCCTGTCTCATTCGATCGCAAGTTTTCCAAAGCTCTACTATTAAACATTGATTATTTTATTGTATCGCCTATGTAGTTCACGTCGACTGCCACTTCTTCTTCTGGCACACCGTCAGATAGTTCTTCCCTCTCCTAAAAGCAATCAACACATTGTTTTCGCCTACCTGCTTTCTCATCTGCATTTAACAGTGAAATTCTGCTTACAATCTTAATGTTGTCACCTTACCTTTAATTTTGTAATAGCTGGCAACAACCTACCCATAAATAATGACGAAAGACGTAATGAAAGACTTGCAATTCAACCCAGTCGCAACGATATTTTGTGCGAGGTCATTCGGGAAAGCCTTGTCACACAGTCATTTGGAATTCCCACGTAGATGTAGATACTGATGTAGAAGCAGGCGGAGCAGGAATCTGTGTTCCTTTAAGTGTCTTAAAAACACTAATTAGTGTCAATGCTTATGCTTACTGTCCGTAGTGTTTGGTATTAGGTACATCGTGAGTATGATGAGAAATATACATGGTAAAATCTGGATTACTCACATGCCTCTCAGGGTCTGTGTTAACGTGGTTGCACATTTAGGCTACATATTATACGTTTTTGTTACGAAGAAATAAAATAAAATTGAAGTTCGGTAAGATATGAATGTAGCAGCTAGCAATAACAAATATGTGTTGCAGAAGAAAATGTTAACATTAAGGTCACATTAGGATTCGGGACGTCGAACGAAGGTAACATTTGCCGGAAACGATTGGTCGGATATGCGTTATTATGAGAGGCAGTCAGTGACAAATACTGGATATAGTTCTTTAAGTTAAATTTTTACCCCTAATAACGCTTTACGTCGTTTTAATAAAATAATCGTATTATTCTGGATAATGCAGAAGTAGGTTTAATAATGAATAAAAAAATAGGAGTGCGGGTAAACTACTACCGACAGCATAGTGAGCGGATTATTGTGGCCAAGATAGACACGAAGCCCATGCCTACTACAGTAGTACAAGTTTATATGCCAACTAGCTCTGCAGATGATGAAGAAATTGATGAAATGTATGATGATATAAAAGCAATTGTTCAGGTAGTGAAGGGAGACGAAAATGTAATAGTTTTGGGTGACTGGAATTCGAGAGTAGGAAAAGGGAGAGAAGGAAATATAGTGGGTGAATATGGATTGGGGGAGAGAAATGAAAGAGGAAGCCGTCTGGTAGAATTTTCCACAGAGCATAACTTAATCATAGCTAACACATGGTTCAAGAATCATAAAAGAAGTTTGTACACGTGGAAGAATCCTGGAGATACTAGAAGGTATCAGATAGATTATATAATGGTAAGACAGAGATTTAGGAGCCAGGTTTTAAATTGTAAGACATTTCCAGGGGCAGATGTGGACTCTGATCACAATCTATTGGTTATGAACTGTAGATTAAAACTGAAGAATCTGCAAAAAGGTGGGAATTTAAGGATATGGGACCTGGATAAACTGACTAAACCAGAGGTTGTACAGAGTTTCAGGGAGAGCATAAGGGAACAATTGACAGGAATGGGGGAAAGAAATACAGTAGAAGAATAATGGGTAGCTCTGAGGGATGAAGTAGTGAAGGCAGCAGAGGATTAGGTAGGTAAAAAGACGAGGGCTAGTAGAAATCCTTAGGTGACAGAAGAAAAATTGAATTTAATTGATGAAAGGAGAAAATATAAAAATGCAGTAAATGAAGCAGGTAAAAAGAAATACAAACGTCTCAAAAATGAGATCGACAGGAATTGCAAAATGGCTAAGCAGGGATGGCTAGAGGACAAATGTAAGGATGTAGAGGCTTATCTCACTAGGGTTAAGATAGATGCTGCTTACAGGAAAATTAAAGAGACCTTTGGAGCAAAGAGGACCACTTGTACGAATATCAAGAGCTGAGATGGAATCCCAGTTCTAAGCAAAGAAGGGAAAGCAGAAAGGTGGAAGGAGTATATAGAGGGCGATGTACTTGAGGACAATATTATGGAAATGGAAAAGGATGTAGATAAAGATGAAATGATGTAGATGAAATGGGAGATACGATACTGCGTGAAGAGTTTGACAGAGCACTGAAAGACCTGAGTCGAAACAAGGCCCCGGGAGTAGACAACATTCCATTGGAACTACTGACGGCCTTGGGAGAGCCAGTCCTGACAAAACTCTACCATCTGGTGAGCAAGATGTATGAGACAGGTAAAATACCCTCAAACTTCAAGAAGAATATAATAATTCCAATCCCAAAGAAAGCAGGTTTTGACAGTTGTGAAAATTACCGAACTATCAGTTTAATAAGTCACAGCTGCAAAATACTAACGTGAATTCTTTACAGACGAATGGAAAAACTGGTAGAAGCCGACCTCGGCGAAGATCAGTTTCGATTTCGCAGAAATGTTGGAACACGTGAGGCAATACTGACCCTAAGACTTATCTTAGAAAATAGATTAAGGAAAGGCAAACCTACATTTGTAGACTTAGAGAAAGCTTTTGACAATGTTGACTGGAATACTCTCAAATTCTAAAGGTGGCAGGGGTAAAATACAGGGAGCGAAAGGCTATTTACAATTTGTACAGAAACCAGATGGCAGTTATAAGAGTCGAGGGGCATGAAAGGGAAGCAGCGGTTGGGAAGGGAGTGAGACAGGGTTGTAGCCTGTCCCCGATGTTATTCAATCTGCATATTGAGCAAGCAGTAAAGGAAACGAAAGAAAAATTCGGAGTTGGTATTAAAGTCCATGGAGAAGAAATAAAAACGTTGAGGTTCGCCGATCACATTGTAATTCTGTCAGAGACAGCAAAGGACTTGGAAGAGCAGTTGAACGGAATGGACAGTGTCTTGAAAGGAGGATATAAGATGAACATCAATAAAAGCAAAACGAGGATAATGGAATGTAGTCGAATTAAATCGGGTGATGCTGAGGGATTTTGATTAGGAAATGAGACACTTAAAGTAGTAAAGGAGTTTTGCTATTTAGGGAGCAAAATAACTTATGATGGTCGAAGTAGAAAGGATATAAAATGTAGACTGGCAATGGGAAGGAAAGCGTTTCTGAAGAAGAGAAATTTGTTAACATCGAGTATAGATTTAAGTGTCAGGAAGTCGTTTCTGAACGTATTTGTATGAAGTGTAGCGATGTATGGAAGTGAAACATGGACGATAAATAGTTTGGACAAAAAGAGAATAAAAGCTTTCGAAATGTGGTGCTACAGAAGAATGCTGAAGATTAGATGGGTAGATCACGTAACTAATGAGGAGGCATTGAATAGAATTGGGGAGAAGAGGAGTTTGTGGTACAACTTCACAAGAAGAAGGGACCGGTTGGTAGGAGATGTTCTGAGGCATCAAGGGATCACAAATTTAGCATTTGAGGGCAGCGTGGAGGGTAAAAATCGTAGAGGGAGACCAAGAGATGAATACACTAGCAGATTCAGAAGGATGTAGGTTGCAGTAAGTACTGGGGGATGAAGAAGCTTGCACAGGATAGAGTAGCATGGAGAGCTACATCAAACCAGTCTCAGGACTGAAGACAACAACAACAACAACAACAACATCATTCTGGAAACATAATCGTATAGCTAGATACATCTCTGACAGACGAGAAGATGCCAGCAATTGTAAACATACAGACCAAGAGTGGTTTATCGAACAGAAGCACCGTTCGCCATAAAAGTTCTGTGACTAAATTTATTCCTGGCGTACAAGCCACGTCGGCACACATGGGCTGCTTGATCTAACAACTGCAAACAACAGATGTGCATTCGACCAGTCAGTTCTGAGGAGACAATGGTAAGTAGTGGGTGTGCGGCAGTAGTGTCAGAGTTGTTGTGTCCCAAATCGCGATGGAGCAACATGTCTGAATCGTTTGTCCAGCACTCCTTGACACCAGAACAAAAAAAGCGTGCCGTGGACTCTTGCCAAGACTTAATTTAAATGCAAAACGTCGACAGTTCTTTTCTGAAAGAGAAATATCACCGGTGACTAGTCTTGGTATCATCAGTAATAATCTACCACAACATGAAATATGTACGGAAAGTCACACGAACGGCCCAGCCTTTGATGTCATGATCGACATTCAAACCAACGTGATGCTAGACTTGTACAGTATTCCAGAGAAGGAGTTTCACATGGTTGGATAGACGTTCTGTGGGTTGTATTCACACGAGGAGAGACTATGTAGGAACCTGAAGCAGTAAAACCACCATCTTAACTTATTTCTGGTCTTTATTAATTCAGCCTAGAAACTTAGACTGAAGAGGTGCAGTGGGTTCCCTGGTTACCCTGTTCATGTTACTCTTTATCGAACGATACTTCAGTGATGCAGAAATTACTCTTTTCTACACACTGTATGCACTTTGTCACAAGTTTCTACATAATAAGACTCAATGGAAATGCCATTATGGTAAACACATAATTTACATTTTCGTTACGGTCGAAAAGCTGTGGCATCATAAAAGGATAGTACAATTTGAAGTTAAAATACTACGATAGCAATATACACGTATACACTTATTTTATTTTCAATAAACGTTTTTCTATCAGTACGATCGGAAGTAAATTAATGCATACTCTATAATTTTGGAACAATGTTGTGAACTTACAGTTGGTGAAAATAGATTGATTTACTTTGCATATAGCTTGACGTTGTTCCACATTGTATGTTATTGCGTAAGACTGCTGCCACCTGTTAGTACACTGTAGTGTTGCGCAGTTCTTTTGACAACTTTCCAGCAGTGCCGAGCCGGTTATCACCATGCACACATCTGACAGCAGTGCATGTGGTCTATCTGATGTATTTGACACCTCTGTGTCTTGCTGATGCAACTACGGCTTTTATTTCATTATACTTAGTGTTACACGGGAGTGTCTTTTCTGTGAGGTATACGTTACTGTAGCCTAAGACGACGGAGTCTCCTTAAACGTTTTTAGCGCTTATATTTAAGTAATATTTTTATTTTCACAGTTTACGTCCATGTTTTCAACGGCCAGATGGCACTGTGCCACAAGTAGGGGCTTTATAATTCACGTATCCGATGATATGTAAAACTGAGTTAACGTTTACTCTAAATTACGTATGACAATCACAAAACCTGTAACGTATTTAAAACACTTAAAGATCTGGAGATGGCAGTATAACTTTGTAGCAGCTAGTAATCAGGAAATGTGCCAACAGCAATAAAACAATTATTTTGCTTTTATACAGAGATCGCTCTCCTTCTGAAATGCCAAGTAATTACAGACCTCTTTATCTAAAATACAGCCAGATATTAACGTTTTATTTGAACGTATATATTGAGAATTATGTGCTATTACATTCCAGATTCTGAAATCAAGAGTATGGACTCTATTGGTTTGATACCTACGAAAACATAGTGATGTATCAATAGCTAACTTGAACAGACTTTTAAATAAGATCAGAATGTTACGAAAGATGAAAATTACTGTGGTCCCTGTGGACATTTATTTCTCGATTATCTAAAACTGAAACAAAACAAAATATTTGGTTGTTAAACGACTAAGTATATTTTTTACGGTAACTAGAAGATAAGGTACAGTTTTCAGAATAAATTCTACCTCATTCATAACAACAAATCTATCTGGAAACAATTTATTACTGAAACCAATTTTTCATTTGTACTTTTCTGGTGAACATTCAGTGAAACAGTATCTCAAGGTGTGTTTTTTGTTATTCACTATATGTACACTCAACTGTTTGGATATATGATGTACTTACTTTTGAAGCAATAGTGGAATGAAACATGGTACAGCGGCAATCAGTGTAAAATACACCCAGTTTCTGACAAACCAAGCTACCAAAGCCATGGCAATTACACCAAGGCAGTAAGAAAAGAAGCCCAAAAAGTTGACAGATGAACGGTGTTTGATACTGGCCAATTCCACTCCTGGAAATAAAATAATTGTTTGAAATTTTACGCGTAATATATTTGTATATTTGCTACGTCCCATGTCTAGTTCTTCCATTGATCATGCGAAAAACATTATTACACGAAACGCAGATGACATATGAAGTAAAATAAAATTCCTGGAAGTAATGTTACCTTATTGTAGAATTTTTTCTCATAACCTCACTCTCAGATTACCATTAAACTATTTTTGATGGCTGCATTTTCTCTTGCGTCATAAACACAAACAGACTACAGATCAGAAAAGAAGACAATTATGAAGCTATTATAAGCTTGCGTTGTATTTATAAGTTTGTATTTAAAATGTGTTTTTCAGCTTAATGCTGTGATAGAGCAAGTGTTTCTTTTTTCAGTTTTCTTCAGTTGGTCGCCACGAATTCTTCTTGTGTCCAACTTCTTCATCTCTTCATCTGAGTGCCACTTACACGATAAGTAAGCTATTTTTGGTTATATTTCAGTTTCTGTTTTGCAGTATAAACTTCACACTCTACAGCTTCCTACAGTACAATGAAAGTTATTCGACGTTGTAAAGCATGTCCTATCACCCTGTCCCTTTTTCTAGTCAGGGTTGCTAGAGGTCTGCAAACAGCCAGTTTTTTTCGCTAATAATCGCTGGAGTCCACCGCGCTTGGGCATGGCTTGTACGAGTGCTAACACTCGAAGCGGACAGGCTGTCGGCTAGCGACCTGAGTGCTGCTGTCACTCTTTCGACGACCCTAAATAAATGTCTACAGATATCACAAAAACTAAGATATTACTGCCGTATTACAATATTATTCTAGCTCATCAGAAACTGAAATTTCATCAGAAATCTGACTTGCGTATTTAACGTCTCATCTCTGTCAGATACAGAATTTTCAGTAATCGAAAGAGCAGCTGCAGAAATGTACACTACTGGCCATTAAAACTGCTACACCAAGAAGAAATGCAGATGATAAACGGGTATACATTGGACAAATATATTATACTACAACTGACACGTGATTACATTTTCACGCAATTTGGGTGTATAGATCGTGACAAATCAGTACCCAGAAGAACCACCTCTGGCCGTAATGACGGCCTTGATACACCTGGCCATTGAGTCAGACAGAGATTGGATAGCATGTACAGGTACAGCTGCCCATGCAGCTTCAACACGATACCACAGTTCATCAAGAGGGGTGACTGGCGTATTGTGACGAGCCAGTTGCTCGGCACCATTGACCAGACGTTTTCAAATGGTTAGAGATCTGGAGAATGTGCTGGCCAGGGCAGCAGTCGAACATTTTCTGTATCCAGAAAGGCCCGTACAGGACCTGCAACATGCGGTCGTGCATTATCCTGCTGAAATGTAGGGTTTCGCGGGGATCTAATGAAAGGCAGTGCCACGGGTCGTAACACATCTGAAATGTAACGTCCACTGTTCGAAGTGCCGTCAATGCGAACAAGAGGCGACCGAGACGTGTAACCAATGGCACCCCATACCATCACGCTGGGTGATACGCCAGTATAGAGATGACGAATACACGCTTCAAATGGGCGTTCACCGCGTTGTCGCCAAACACAGATGCGACCATCATGATGCTGTAAACAGAACCTGGATTCATCCGAAAAAATGACGTTTTGCCATTCGCGCACCCAGGTTGGTCGTTGAGTACACCATCGCCGGCGCTCCTGTCTGTGATGCAGCGTCAAGGGTAACCGCAGCCACGGTCTCCGAGCTGATAGTCCATGCTGCTGCAAACGTCGTCTAACTGTTCGTGCAGATGGTTGTTGTCTTGCAAACATCCCCATCTGTTGACTCAGGGATCGAGACGTGGCTGCACTATCCGTTACAGCCATGCGGATAAGATGCTTGTCATCTCGACTGCTAGTGATACGAGGCCGTTGGGATCCAGCACGGCGTTCCGTATTACCCTCCTGAACCCACCGATTCCATATTCTGCTAACAGTTATTGGATCAAAGTCGGAAACGTGATGGTACACATTTCTCCTCCTTACACTAGGCATCACAACAACATTTCACCAGGTAGCGCCGGTCAACTGGTGTTTGTGTATGAGAAATCAGTTGGAAACTTTCCTCATGTCAGTACGTTGTAGGTGTCGCTTGTGTGAATTCTCTGAACAGCTAATCATTTGCATATCACAGCATCTTTTTCCTGTCGGTTGGATTTCGCGTCTGTAGCACGTCATCTTCGTGGTGTAGCAATTTTAATGGCCAGTAGTGTAACTGTTCTGTGAAACGTCCGAATTTCGACTCTCTCCTCGATGAGACAGAGACAGTGCTCCTGCGGCGCCCGTAGTATCTACACTGACGATTTGCAGTTAAGTACCATTTTCATTTGCTGGACAAGCAGAGTGTGTTAAATAAGAAAACTAGCTCTACAGAAACTGTACGTTCCTCTGTATATTCGGGCCCTGTATTACAATGAGTTTTCAGTTTGTGCACACATAAAAAAATAACTGAACTGTTGGATATGTCTCGTCTCGCCTTCCAGCATTCCTACTGCATCTTGGAATGGTTCTAAAAAGGCGCGAGTTCTTTTACAGTGTTGTTGTCGCGACCAGTAAGTTCTTCTTAGACGCCTATCTCCAGAAGCATTTCCACACTTTAATTCTGCTGTCTAACTACAGACTGCAGCATATCAAACAAGCTGTTTCACCTTCGTTTCTTGCTTAAAACTTGTCTGTACTGAATTTACGTCTCCAGTTTTCTTAATGATACGGACAGTCCTCTTTGGCAGCATAAGTCGTGAAATAAATCATTGCAACCACATATATTGAATAATCATCATCGAAAATGTGGTTCAGGAGTGTGTTCAAAACACATGTAGTCCATGCATAATGCTGAAAGGCTTCAGTGCCTTGTATATATCACCGCCTCGGTCAGTGAAAAGTGAAGTCTTATTAAAATGCTGGGGATTTACTCGTAACAGTTTGGATAATGTTTCATCAACGTAGACCTCACTAAATTACCTGGAGTTTTCTCTTCTCGGAAAAGAGAGTTGTAACCAATATCATATTTTTCAGTGCCTAATCTTGATAAACAAACTGTGTAGCAGTAAATATGTTATACATTTTCCTATATGTATCGGTCATATATCCGTTGTACATTCATACACGAGGGCTATCCAGAAAGTAAGTTCCGATCGTCCGCGAAATGGGCACTACTGTAAAAATCAAAAATGTGTTATGTGCAACAGCTAGACACAACTCCCAGCTAAGTATCTAAATAATCACCTCTCCGACTTCGACATTTGTCGTGGCGTTGTACCAATTTTCAATACCCTTGTAATAGAAGGCAGCCGCCAGTGCTTTCCGTTAATTCTCTACGCAGATCTACAGCTCGTTATCTGTGCCAAAATGTTGTCTTCATAGTCAGCGGTTCGTGCAAGCAAAGATGAAACTCTGGGGGTCAATTGCGGTCTGCATTGTGGGTGATCAAACACTTCCCACTGAAAATGCTGTAGGAGGATCTTCGTTGCCCATGCAGAGTGCAGCTGAGAATTGTCATGAAGAAGGAACGGCGTGGCAGTTGTGTTACGTGGGCTGCATAGCTTCAGGCGAAATTTCTTAGCAGGCCCTCGTACTTGGTGGGAGACACTATTTTCTGGGTACATTTACGTGCTCCTTGTGCGCTCAGAACTGAAAAGAGCGATGTGACGTGATCGTCGGGCGTTCTACTGACACTGCCCAACACATCGGTGCAAAGATACATCGGATTTTTGCAGTGGTTTACATTTCGCGACCGGTCGGAACTCACTCTCTAGATTGCCCTCGTACATGGACGGGTATGTCATGGATAACGCTGGGCATCATACGCTGCCATAACTATATCATCTGGTCGTCTTTCACTGTTCTGTAGTAAAATGAAGCAAAGTATTGCTATGTCTACTGTACTAATTCTGAACCGACATTTACAAGCTCCTAACATAAAGTGCATGCTACAGCCAATATTAATCTAAATGGACGAATATATCTGGCAGAAATTTCTGCTTTTTTAATTACCTTAGCTTTCAAAGAAACTGGTAATGCTTCAGAATTTACACTTTGATGTGTCATGCGGACGTGTGTCTTTGGATGTGTAAGGAGAACAGAGCGCTTGCCCCATTGTATGTAGCGAACATTCAGATCAGTTGCTAACGAAAATCTCTCCGAAACATTGTTACGACCATCGTATTTGGCACTCAGGATTTATTTTTTCGAGTCAAGTTTCGCTGTCGTACCATTCCTCATCTCACGCGCCGTGATCGTAGAATGGGGGACTGAGCGGCGCTTGGGCACCTCGAACGAGACATTAAGCGAAATCCTGGTCCGGTACACATTTTAGTTCGTCGCCGCTAATTCCGATTAATATCCCGCTGCAGCTGATAGCAGTGATACTTCATACAGTTTTCAGAGCTGTAGGATCTGCATCGTACCTGTCCTTACGAAGGAACAGACACTAAGTATTCAACTAACTCAAACGAGCTTCAAGTATGTCGAGTGCACTTACTTCCCCAATCCAAAGTGGCTGTGTCGACATCTGCCGGACTTACGCGGTACTACCTACACAGAGAATTCGAGCGAGCATAAACATTAGATGCAGACTTCTAGTGTTATCCATAAGTTTCTTTCCTCATGAAGGAAGCACCAAATCTCAAAATATTTGATTCACTTCTTTTCTGGTTTTCCATAATTCACCATCACACAATGCAATGCTCCAAACGCAAGAAATCAGGGCGTAGAATATCGTCGATGATGTACCGCTGTGCTTTAACGTATGCCAGTCCTGCCTGGATATCTGCCGCTCCCCCCCCTCAAATTCTAGAAGGCCATGCAGATCCTCGAGCGCCATGCACTCCACCTCGCCTTCCCTATACGCCTCCTGTCCCCCACGCAGATCCTCTACTACCTCATACCTTTCCCTCATCTGCTCCTTTTCCTCTAACATATCCACATCCTCAACACCTCCTGCAGCTTTGATTCCCCTCATCGCCTGGTTGCTCCTCTCCTTTCCACCCCAGTCCTCTGCCGCGCCTTCACCGTTGTGTCCTCCCTACCCTCCACCTCCACACCCTTCTTCTCCTATCCAATGGTGGCTTCCCTCGACTCCCGTTCTTGGATGATGCCCTCTCTCCCTCCATTTATCCCTCCTATCAACTCTGATCCTCACCTCCCCCTCCCTTCCTCTGTTCTTTTCCTGGGCCCCCTCCCCCCCTTCCATCCTGTTTTTTTCCTTGCCTACCCACTCTCTACTTCCCTTCTCTCCCTCAAGTCCTTTTTGCTCTCCCCTCCACTGCCTTTCCCACTCCTTCTCGCGTCCGCGCCCCCCCTTTTCTATGTCCCCTCCCTGTGTCGGGTCCCCCCTTTTTTCCTTTCCTCTCCTTCCCCCCTTTTTCCCCCTCATTGGTCCACGTCCTATCCCCCCCCTCCGCCCCCAATCTGTCGCCACATCGCCTGTATAGCGCTGTTTTAAGTGAGTGTTCAGTGTTGTGCGTCCCCTGTCAGTGTTGCGAACAGCCACCATACTGTCTCTAGTTGTGTTTTTTTTTTATCTCATGTGAACAGAAACCAGACTGTCACTGTGTTTTTTAAATTGTTCATGTCTATTTACTACGTGTTTTAATCAGCATCGCCGACCGTTTTGTTTTCATATTTTCTTCGTATCTTTTTTCCATGTTTCAGTTTTTAACAGTCACCTTTTAATCGCCTGCTTTTGTTTGTTTTTCATATCTCCTGATTCTTTTTTTTAACTTTTCTGTAGGCTGCAGATCGGCGTATTGTGCTGCTGCCAGCCCACCCCACCTCTGAGGGGTATCGAAATCCAACAAAGAAAAAAAAAAAAGTGCTGTAACATTGCGGCTGGTGAAACCGAAGGGGTTCTGTTAGGAAATGAAATTGCACCACAGACCAGCACTCATCGTACGATAGGCGACAGTCAGGTTAGTATCCTAAAACTGTGCAGGTCCTCTCCAAACACATCTTCACAAGTGTGTGTGGTGGGTGTATTTGGGGGAAGAGACCAAACAGCAAGGTCATCGGTCTCATCGGATTAGGGAAGGATTGGGAAGGAAGTCGGCCTTATCCTGTTAAAGGAACCATCCCGGAATTTGCCTGAAGTGATTTAGGGAAATCACTTCAAACCTAAATCAGGATGGCCGGACGTGGGATTGAACCGACGTCCTCCCGAATGCGAGTCCAGTGTGCTAACCACCATCTTCGCAAGTGATCGGGGCTCAGCTCAAAGCGGAACTCATCAATGGAGAATATTCTATTGCAGTTTCACCAGTTGCTTTTTATATCGATGATAACGATTAATCCGGGGCTCTGAGTGTTTCTCTGTCGGTTGCTCGGTCCTCAAGTTCTGTTGCCTCTCTATGTCGGTCGCTTCCTTCATGACTACGTGTTCGGCCTTGGTTCACCAGTTCCTGTGAACATCATTATGCAGTGGCATCACTCCTGTTCAAATGTAGAGCAACACGCCGATTACCCCAGCCAGCTTCTTTGAGCCCAATGATCCGTCCTCTCTCAAATGTCAAATGCTTACATCCGCCTTCACTGTTCAAGCGTCAGTCTGTGAGGTATAGTTACTGTCCAGTTGAGTACACGGAACGAAATTTGCAAAGACTTTTTGGCCCTGATTACTGTAATTTCCAGCTATGTGGAGAAATGGCAGTGACACACATTCATCCAGCGACCGCCAAAGTTTACAGTTCTGCATTTTCCATCGATACTTGAATGAAAATCAATTTGTGACCCATTTCCATAACTACTTTTTTTATTTTAGTGTGTTATTATTACTATTACTGTTATTAGTACTAATAATATTATTATTAGAAGTCCGGATGCGTTAGAGCAGATAGAGTATGCGAAATATACATTATACATCGTAAATTCGCGCTCCGTTCATTTTTTAAAATGGCTCTGAGCACTATGGGAGGAACGTGCCGAGTAAATTTTGCTAAGCATTCTCTCTGGATTCGCATTCGGGAGGACGACGGTTCAATCCCGCGTCCGACCATCCTGATTTAGGTTTTCCGTGATTTCCCTAAATCGCTCTAGGCAAATGCTGGATGGTTCCTTTGAAAGGGCACGGCCGAGTTCCTTCCCCGTCCTTCCCTAATCCGATGAGACCGATGACCTCGCTGTCTGGTCTCCTCCCGCAAACAACCCAAACCCCATTCTCTCTTGAGTGTTGGAGTCGGTCGTCCGTCACGCAGCACCTGCCTACGTCTTCGGCGGTGGCAGGTTGCTGCGGGGCAGTAAGTGACCCTCTCTCTATCTGTACGCTGTGTGTGCAGGGAGGTGGGAGGGTATTGCTTATGTTGTTTCATGTGGAGCTGCTGTTGGCCGCATTTGGTACAGACTCCATCGTACTCAGAAGCGAAGAGGCAGCTGTGGCAGTATCAAACACAGAAGCGCTATAGAACGACCGGTTCAGCAGAGACAGGCACGACTACTGTTACACTAGTGTTCTGCTGTACAACAGGAATACACTGCACATGGTACGAAAGCTATATTTTCTTCAGGTTACCTTCCCTTAGGAACGTGGGTGCACTCATCGACTGTGATGTGTACTAGAACATGCGTTGATACTATGAAATGGTGCATTGATAGTACCTGGCTACTAGCTGAAATCTAGATTTGCCGAATAAAAACATGCAAGAAAAGGACGACTCATTTCTGTGCACTATCATTTGAAAGCTGCATTTTCTGTTTGCTTTTAAATGCATAACGTGCCTATTCTTATCTCAGTGTTCGTCGCATCTTTGGTGAGTGCACAAGTGGCACAAGTAGATGATTAGCAATGTAGGTCCAATCAGATCTGCATTTTGGCGGCACGGTGTGATAGGCGATGTGATACTCTTTGGTGCTCCAGAAAGTGGGGGGGGGGGGGGGGGGGGGGGAGGAAGGGGGATTCTACAGGGTGAAATGTTTGTTTAAAAACGGATGTTGCAATTATTCATGTACTATCCCAACAGTGGCGGCAAAATGCTACCCCAAAATGTTGAGCATTATGAGGAACGCAGCGGCGTCTGCGGCCGTGGTGTGCTGGAAGTGTGGGCTATGTGATAGGCTTGTACGATGCATCGTGTTGGCTTCGCAAGTGTGATATATTAGTGATGTATACACTCTTCTCAGTAGAAGCGTTCCCTCGTTATTTTTACAAGCCCAGTATGTTCTTATAGTGTTAATGGACTTGATAGCGATGACACACACACTATTAGTGTGGAAGAATAAGCACGTTTAGGCCGGCCGGAGTGGCCGAGCGGTTCTAGGCGCTACAGTCTGGAACCGCGCCACTGCAACGGTCGCAGGTTCGAATCCTGTCTCGGGCATAGATGTGTGTGATGTCCTTAGGTTAGTTAGGTTTAAGTAGTTCTAAGTTCTAGGGGACTGATGACCTCAGAAGTTAAGTCACATAGTGTTCAGAGCCATTTGAACCAAAGCACGTTTATGTGATACGTAGAGCTGGCGTGTATTTGTTCTTAAATAAGAAACTGTTTAGTGATGAAGATCAATGTAATTGATCCATATTTTTACTTGTGTGTCCTCAAAATAAGTGGCTATATGTGAAGTACACGGAAAAAATCGGTAAAATCGCAAATAGCAATGGTGTGCTTACAAATGGTAAATAGCAGGAATTTACTTATTACTAAATAATGCATTGCGAAAATTTTAAATGTTCACAGTCCAGTATTTATGTGTGTACTGTTGAAAAATCTGTAACATCACCACCAAGACCGTATTTACGCGCGTCTTCTTAAAAATAATCGGTAAAATGTCACCAAAACCCAGTTCACGTGTATCTTCTTAAAAAGTGGCGAAAAATCTGTAGTATAGCAGTGACACCCGTATTTGTGTACGTATTCTTTAAAAAATCGGTAAAATAACAACGACACTGTAAACAGCATCATATGTTGCAGAAAATAACTTCGGACGCAATACCTTCCCAGAAATTGCGTAAAAGAAGCCGACACCATTGGGTGCAATACTATGTTGAACATATGCGAATATTACGTGAATTTACTTATGCTGCTGCTGCTGTTGCTCGATCGAGATACAGACTACGAATGCCAAGTCCCCTCTCAGGATGCTGAGGACTTTGAGGGGGGCGGTCGTTAGGAGCGGGTGGCGTACACGAGTGTACTGCATCACTAGGATACAGAAGACGCCATTTTGGGTCAGAAATAACCTTCTTTATGACGACAGTTTTCACTTTAGGCTGCAAGCATTTGACCATTAAGTAATACCTGGGTCAACATGAACTTGTGTTACTCGGCCACCATCTCGTCCTTTTGGTTCAAATGGCTCTGAGCACTATGGGACTCAACATCTGAGGTCATCAGTCCCCTAGAACTTAGAACTACTTAAACCTAACTAACCTAAGGACATCACACACATCCATGCCCGAGGCAGGATTCGAACCTGCGAGCGTAGCGGTCACGCGGTTCCAAACTGAAGTGTCTAGAACCGCACGGCTACACCGGCCGGCCATTTCGACCTTTTGTTTTTCTTATTTTTTTCTTTCCTTTTTTATGGACCATCAATGAAACTATAAAGACAGTTACAGCCCGTTACATACGGTCTAAATGTACAAAACGAAGGCCCAAGTGAGCGCTTAGTTTAGCTACACTAAGGCAATGGCCGATTTATTTACGTTAGAAGGACACTGGAACCTTACCATTGAACCCGCCTTGTCCCACGACCCATACGAATGCTAATAGGGACATTGCGATGTCTGACAACAGGAATACGTTATGAAGATTTAGAAATTTCGACATCAATGTCTAAACAAGCACTGAGCGAAATATTTCCTGACACATGCGAATTGTTTTAAGTTATCCTGATGACGAATATCATGAAAACAAATGAAGAATCTCAGCTGTGTAACACGTTAATTGTACAAGTTACAGACAATATTTTCTTAGTTTTCAGTATGTTTTGACCTTCATACACCCTAATAAATTATAGGTGTGGTCAGTGAGGTCTCTTTTACTTCATTTCTGAGAATATGGGGATTTACATTTCCGTTCTTGACGCGAACCAGCAAACTTTTATAAACTTTTGCACCGGAATATAGAACTCCATGCCGAACTCCAGATGGGCTTCGCAGTGTTCATGAAAAGTTTTAATATTGTGGTAATGACGTGAATAGTTTACGCCTGTACTCACTCTTGTTGTGGACTACATATTCCTTTAGGCAGTACACACAGGCTGTACCAGAATTAATGGCGAACACTCACTCAGCTGAAAGTACACTGTACCAGAAGCCACAAAGTATCAGTAAACTGAGGTCCACAGACGAACCGTTTGCGAGATAACGGCGACTTTGTGATTTCATCCAGCACCAACTTGATTCTGTGTAAACGTCATCCCAGTTACGAAAAGGTAACAATACTGTACAATATTTTAAAAAGTTGTTACAGATACTTTGGTAGAAGTGCAGGTGCTTTGGACACAATAACAGCGACGTGTCTGCTCGTAGTTAAAGGAGAGAATCAAAGTGTCATCTTTGTACCCGGATGGAGGCCTGTGTCCGTCGCCGCAATTCAACCGAGTTTCGAATCCTGCCTGCATCATTTTGAAATTCTTGACAAGCACTAAGTTTCTGTTCCAATTCTTCAACCATGTTAAACAGAGTAGCGCATGCTATGCCTTTAGGTTAGCCCCAAAACACAGACTGTCATGGATGATGGTGATGATGATGATTATGATGATGATGTTTCGTTTGTGGGGCACTCAACTGCGTGGTTATCAGCGCCCGTACAAATTCCCAACCTTTGCTCAGTCCAGTCTCGCCACTTTCATGAATGGTGATGAAATGATGAGGACAGCACAAACCCCAGACTGTCATGGAGTTCAAATGAGGTGAGCTGAGGGCCACAATATAGGTCCTACTCACCAAATCCATCTTTGACCATATCGGCGCGCTAGATGTCGTCTCACCATAGAACCGTACTGTGCCGGTGCTCCATCACGCATGAACCACATCCTCTGCTGTTGTTCTAAGGGAATAACCACAGGCAATCAAATGGCTCTGAGCACTATGCGACTTAACTTCTGAGATCATCAGTCACCTAGAACTTAGAACTAATTAAACCTAACTAACCTAAGGACATCACACACATCCATGCCCGAGGCAGGATTCGAACCTGCTACCGTAGCGGTCGCTCAGTTCCAGACTGTAGCGCCTAGAAAAGCACGCCCACTCCGGCCGGCTTAGCTCAGGCAATCCCGCAAGATGATATCGCAGAAAGTGAAGGTAATTCCGTCCATTGAGTTTATCTGGTAACAGTGAGAAAATTGCGTAGTGCCCCTAAACACAAATTCAATGACAAATGCTGCTGATGTG
This sequence comes from Schistocerca americana, assembly GCF_021461395.2. Taxonomy (NCBI): domain Eukaryota; kingdom Metazoa; phylum Arthropoda; class Insecta; order Orthoptera; family Acrididae; genus Schistocerca; species Schistocerca americana. The sequence goes on along the minus strand of NC_060121.1, from coordinate 427,411,875 downwards.
AAGATTCATGCTCAGCATGTGCGTTAGGATCTAGATGACTTCAAAGGTGAGGACTGTGATAATTAAAGGCAATATCAAGAGTGAACCCAGCTTCATCTGTAAATAAAATGTTATTGTCAAACATAGGCTTGCCCATAGCTTGTCGCTGCATCCACTGACAGAACGTTAGTCGAGGACCAACGTCCGCGTCACAAAGAGTCAATGGAGGTGGTGAGGGTACACTGCATTTTGATGTATTATGCTCCAAATGCTTCTGTGACTCATTCTAGGAATTTGTGTGGCAAGTCGAGATTCCTGGAGAATGTTTGACTGTTCCCAGCACTGCATCTTCAAGCACAAGTGTAATTCATGCAGCCTTACTCGCTCTCACACTATGGGCAAAGCTGCCAGTTTATCGGTGGCGTTGATGCATCCGACTCTCGGGGTTCCCTCTCGCAGGGTATACTTCATGATACAAGCGTGCAGCCTCCAGTACAATGCCGTTAGCCGCACCATACATGAAATGTGTATCCACATATTCGTCGATACTGTAATGTTTCATGTTACGACCAACACTCGTGCAACACAGTTGACGCTCCACAAAAAACTGACAGGAGTTGCACCCTGACTGTGTACTAGAATGTCGCACTCGTTTTGTTTACAGCGCCATTGGTCGAAACCGTAAACAAAGACCACGCGAAGTTCACACAGAAATAGGTCAGCAGTGACTAGTAACCAAAATGTCGCCATTATCTCGTAAACATTTCACTTGCGGATATCTGCTGGGAAATTTTTACTTCTACTAATGTGCGCTTTCCGTTCAAGCCATTAATTATGATACATCCTGCATACCGACATAAATTTGTAAGATAGCCCATGACTCTGAAGGTGCTGATGGAAGAAGTTTCTGTTTCACATTCACACAACACTCTGACTTCACTCTAAATACACAAAAGATTGTGGCGTAGAACATTAATGAGTTGAAGTATGCTAGCAATTCCATATGGAGGTAAATGTAATGAGAGAGGTTTCGTAGCGCAAATCGGGTAGGATTGATACACTGACGAAAAAGAATCGCAAAATCAATAAAGGCTTGTGCGATAAAAACGAAAGTTGGTAAGCGTGTTTTGACATCTTAAAGATGATGTCCACTCCAGTTCCTATCCTTAAGAGGATGCAAATCAGGTTTACTTTAAATCCACGCTCTAACGGCCGTGAATATTGATACCTTTCATAAGGGATGTGCTGAGTTGATGTTACTCAAGATTGCCCTTAAGGTGGGTAGGACGTCAAACGAGACGACTTGGAGCAGGAGAGACACGACAGGAATTTTTAATTTCCAGTGTCTATACTTTTAAAAATAACTTCATAAAACTATATCAGAATGACCAGAAAGGATTCAGGATTTACACTTATAGTGGTGGAAGTACAAAAATATAAGAAAATAATTTATTTTTTTTACATTTGTTTAAAAATGGTTCAAATGGCTCTGAGCACTATGGGACTTAACTTCTGAGGTCATCAATCCCCTAGAACTTAGAACTACTTAAACCTAACTAACTAACCTAAGAACATCACACACATCCATGTCCGAGGCAGGATTCGAACCTGCGACCATAGCGGTCGCGAGGTACCAGACTGTAGCGCCTAGAACCACTCGGCCACACCGGCCGGCTTTACATTTGTATTTCACCTTTTTTTCACTTACCATTGACTTCATTTGTTGCTATAGGTACACTTTTCTTCATAAGTAAGGGATATTCTTCAATGAATTTTGCACAGCATAAAAACCATACTTACAGGTGTATGAAACGGTAGAATTTTCCAAATCTATTAAAAACTGTGGTAAAATCTGAGATAATTAACTATAATATTTGAGATTTTTTTCTAAACATGAAGTTTAAAATGTAACAGCACATTCATTTTTTCATAAATTAAATAATTTCTAGAGCTTCATACACCTGTAAGTATGGTTTGTATGCTGTGCAAAATTCATCGAAGAATCTCTCTTACTTATGAAGAAACGTGTACCTATAGCAACAAACGCAGCCAACAGAAGTGAAAAAATGATGAACTTCCACATGTAAAAAAAAAATTTCGTTATTTTTTTGAATTTCCACTGCTATGATTGTGAATCCTGAATCCTTCCTGGTCATGCTGACAAAGTTTTATGAATTTATTCGTAAAAGTATAGACAGTGCAAATTAAAATGTCCTGTGGTGTCTCTTCCGCTCCAAGACGGCCCGTTTGACGTCCTACCCCCCTTAAGGCAACAAAGACGCCGTTATCAGCATCTCACGGAGTTTAAATGGGGTCTTGTAATTGTGCTGCGAAAAGCTGGAAGTTCTTTCTCCAACAACACAGGAAGACTTTGCAGAAATGTAGTCACCGAACATGACTGCTGGCAGCGGTGGTCATGAAAATGTACGGGTGGAAGAAAACCGGACTCCAGGTGGCCAGAGAGGGAAGGCCATCGTGTTCGGCGTATGGATCTGGCGCATCGTTCTGCCTCTGCAGTAGCAATTTGAGGAGCACTCTCGTGGTTACCCCACACACCCTGACGGCAAATTTGTACGTCGATCTACTGGTTCGACCTATTTGTGTTCGGCTTGTTGTGCTGCCATTCATAAATAGTATTCCAGAGGGTGTTTTCCCACAGGATAACTCTCACTCACATACCGCTTTTGTAGCACAACAGCTCTACAAAGTGTCGACATGTTTCTTTGGCCAGAACGATCACCATGTCTGTCTCCAATCAAGCACACATGGGACTAATTGAAGGCCTTCAGTTAGTTGCATGGACGGAACATACTTCCCTGAATTTTGAAGCAACTAAGGAACTACGGAAAAGAGAAAATATGACGAACATTAACTGCCCCCGTATTGACCAACCAAGTTCAACACGCTCTGCGTCCCACAGGCTGACACCAACACCTGTACAACACAATGCATTCAACATTTGGCGATTACACCGGTTACTAATTTCTCAGCATTTCAAATTTTCAATGGTTTCTCTCACGCTTACGTTAACCTGTCATCCTGCAATGTTAATCCTCACATTCGGGAGGACGACGGTTCAATCCAGTCTCCAGCCATCCTGATTTAGGTTTTCCTAAATCGTTTCAGGCAAATGCCGGGATGGTTCCTTTGAAAGCGCACGGCCGATTTCCTTACCCATCCTTCCCTATCCCGAGCTTGTGCTCCGTCTCTAATGACCTCGTTGTCGACGGGACGTAAAAAAAAAAAAACACGAAAAACTGCAATGTTAATCACTTAAATATGTTACCTAGGCAAATGTATTACCGGAACTTCACTACTCTGCTTTAATCATTTACTAGTGTTGCGACTTTCTTTCCGTCGGTTTAATTTTGTTAAGTTCTCAAGCGTTTCTTTTACTACTGTTTGCCATGGGGTAATTGTTCTCATCTTCTCTGTTACCGAAATATAAGCATCCGGTTTCTTATTTCAATCTATACAATTATTGGACCTCCTGAAGACATGTGTGATTTTTATAAACAAGAGCGTGCTGAAAAGCAATGCCTCCAAAATTTTTATTCTGTTTTCAATATTGATTGAGACACTACATGTCATGCATATTACTCGGTCGACTCGCTGAAGCTAGTTGTAACCATCTGCCCAATTGTAGCAAGTGACATGGCGACCTGTAATATAACTGCTGTATGTAGGACAATGAGAGCCGACCGTTGGAGCGAGCGGTTCTAGGCGCTACAGTCTGGATCCGCGCGAGTGCTACAGTCGTAGATTCGAATCCTGCCTCGGGCATGGATGTGTGTGATGTCCTTAGGTTAGTTAGGTTTAATTAGTTCCAAGTTTTAGGGGACTGATGACCTCAGAAGTTAAGTCCCATAGTGCTCAGGGCCATTTGAACCATTTTTTTAGGACAATGAGAAACAGCGTGCTGTAATCGAGTTTCTAACCGCAGAATATGTACCTCCAATTGAAAATCAGAGAAGAATGGAAACTGCGTAGAATGATGATCGTATCGACATTAGTAACTTGAGACTTTGTGTTGTTCGTGCTCGTAGTGAAGGAAACGGTGGTGCTATTGTCAACGTATGTGATAGAACTCTGGATAGACGGCCGCCTATGACAGCCGAGAAGACTCGTCGGAATTGGGATGCTGCGTTCATCAGAGAAAATCGTCGGCTAACACAGACATAGCTCTCATGTGAGTGGCCGCGCGGGGTAGCCCTGCGGTCTCGGGCGCCTTTTCACGGCCCCCACGGCTGCCCCCGTCGGAGGTTCGAGTCCTCCCTCGGGTACGGGTGCGTGTGTGTTGTCCTCAGCGTAAGTTAGTTTAAGGAAGGTTAAGTAGTGCGCAAGCTTAAGGACTGATGACCTCAGAAGTTTGGGCCCATAAGACCATATCACAAATTTCCAATTTTTTTTTCCCCTCATGTGAGTGTGCCACAACACGAGAACGTGTACAAGCCATCATTGCAGTAAAGCGATACAGAAAAGTATGCAAAGCAGCTGCCTCAGATGCTCACACCTGGAATGCAATAGAGGAGATCCGACATCTAACAATTGCTTTTATATATATATACTAAGATGGTATCTGTTCTTTTGGACATGTCCGAAACAACTGATACCATCTTAGTATATATATAGTTAAGGCTCACCGGCCACTTGACCATCTTCTTCATCTGTGCGAATGCACAAACAGTGCCCGAACTCTTACGGGAATCGGCAACGCGCCGCGAGTAATATGTATAATGGGCGGGGGCACTACGAATGTGGGTTTCGCGGGAGGCTTGCCAGGGATAAATCCCTGCAGTCGCGCTATCCTCTGTGTCCTCGGTGGCTCAGATGGGCGCCGGCACGTTAGCTCAGCGTGTTCGGTCAGAGGGTTAGCTGCCCTCTGTAATAAAAAAACTGAGTTGACCGCTCAACGACGAACTTAAACGGGTGTCCGCCCCGAGCATATATATAAAAAAAAAAAAAAAAAAAAAAGATAGAGCGTCTGCCACGTAAGCAGGAGATTCCGGGTTCGAGTCCCGGTCGGGGGCACACATTTTCATCTGTACCGGTTGACGTATGTCAACGCCTGTAAGCAGCTAAGGGTGTTCATTTCATTGTAATTGCTTTTATGTTTTGAGAGCGATGATGATGCCTCCTTAACAACACTGTGACAGGTGGTTACAGCTAGGTTAACCATTATGACACAGAACGCAAGAGAGAGTGATTGGAGTTCCGCCATAAAGGATCACCGACGCCAAAACGCTGAAACCATGCCATTGGCAGACAAATTCACGCGCCCACATAGTTCTGGGGTGTTCAAAGTAAGATGCATTTGGAATTCATACCTAAAGCCATCACCGTGAATTGTGCAAGATATTGCGAGGCCCACGGAAAGCACGAATGCGAAGAGTTCGCCCACATGTGGAGAACCCGCTCCTTCAGCATGATAATGCGAGGCCACACATGAGCGCTGCGTCATCTGCAACAGTCTGACACCTTCATCGATCATCGTCCTTACGGTTCCGACTTGGCCTCATTCGGTTTCTACCTGGTTCCAAAATGTGAAAAACAATTTCGAGGACCAATTTGTTAGTGATGAAGCGGTGCAAGCAGATGTGAGGCTGTCGCTCCATCAACAACATCAAACATTCTACTGTGAAGGTATCAACAAACTGGTCTTTAGTTGGGAGAAATATGTTCGTCACCAAGATGACTATATTCAGAATTAAATACACAGACGTGAAGAATAAAGGTGTAGAAAGTTAATAAAGTTTGCTTCATTTAAGAAACTTTGAGAGTTTTCACATAAAAAAATTCGGAGGCGTTACTTATCAGCACTCCGTCAAATGGTTCAAATGGCTCTGAGCACTATGGGACTTAACTACTCTGGTCATCAGTCTCCTAGAACTTAGAACTACTTAAACCTAACTAACCTAAGGACATCACACACATCCATGCCCGAGGCAGGATTCGAACCTGCGACCGCAGCGGTCGCGCGGTTCCAGACTGTAGCGCCTAGAACCGCTCGGCCACTCTGGCCGGCAGCACACCCATGCATGTCAATAAATTCAGCAATGAATTCGCCGAAGCATTGACGCCTTTCAACCATTATGGAATTCACTCAGTTGGAAATGACCAGAAATACTAGACTGAACAAATAACTGACTAAAACACGTACCGTGCTTCAGTCATCGGCGATCTCCTCTCCACAGGCTACGATTTCTCTGAGCAGATGTCATTTACGTTCACAGATATGAGCAGTTTTGCCTAAACCTCCAACTTCAACCTCCTGGTTTGTGCACATCTCACATCTGTGCAAATCCATACGCTACAATGTGTCTGCGCTGATGTGATACGTGGGGCAGCTAACAGCGCAGCAATGACAAATACACTGTCTCAAGTCAAAAATCACCACTGAATGTACAAATGCATTCAACGAAATGCTATGGCACATTTCAAGTGCAACTGAAAACAATTCGCTTATCTACGGCCTCAATGGGCAGCCGAAACTGTGTCAACACATTTTCTTATAATATGTAAATTTAATCAGTATTTTTTCAGTTTAGTATGAAAATTATTTTTTTAGTATTGTAAATATTTTATTTGTTTAATAATTAGTAGTGGAAAAGTTTGAGAATTGTTCTCGATCGTAGTATCAAACGTCAGCTGAAAAATAATATACGAGTTCTGAAAGATTTTCCAACACCAAATGCTGACTGGAAGTATCCTGAATGAGAAGGAGAACATAGAAACTGTCAAAGAAACATGCAACACCCTCAAAACTGGGTTCAGTGGAACTAGGGTATAGCATGTGGATAGTGACCGGTTGTAACGATATTGATTTATTTGTCACGGTCTCTGGATGCCAGTCTGTGCGCCGTTTTAGCTCTGCAGACAGTTGTAAGTAGGCTGTTTAGGTTTTTATGTCGGTAACGCCACGTAGCGCTCTGTATGAAAATCACTGACTGTGCTGTTTGCAGTGTTTGGCTGCTTTGCATCGTTGGAATATTCGCCATTATAGTGCAGGGCAGTTGGATGTGAACAGCGCGTGGCGTTGCGCAGTTGGAGGTGAGCCACCAGCTGTGGTGGGTGTGGGGAGAGAAATGGCAGAATTTGGAGAGCGGACGATCTGGACGTGTGTCCATCAGAAAGAGTAAATCTGTAATATATATATATATATATATATATATATATATATATATATATATATATATATAAATATATATGATGACTTTGGAACATTATTAAAGTGAATACATTGTTTGTTCTCTATCAAAATCTTTCATTTGCTGACTATGCCTATCAGTAGTTAGTGCCTTCAGTAGTTAGAATCTTTTATTTAGCTGGCAGTATTGGCGCTCGCTGTATTGCAGCAGTTCGAGTAACGAAGATTTTTGTGAGGTAAGTGATTCATGAAAGTTATAGGTTATTGTTAGTCAGGGCCATTCTTTTGTACGAATTTTTGAAAGACCGATTGCGTTGCGCTAAAAATATTGTGCGTCAGTTTAGTGTTGATCAGAATAAGTAAAGAGAGTAATGTCTGGGTACGTTCAGTTTTTCTCAGCTGTTTGAAAATCAAATAACGTAGAGGTTTATCAGCACAGTAATTCATAAATTTTGCTAAGGGGACGTCTCACAGTAACTGTGCTGAGATTAGACGAGAGCAGTGTGTGCAACAGTCATTCTAAGGGAGAACCGTCCCCATCGACGAGTACGAACTCTCGTTGAACAACGTCAACCATATGAACAGAGTTGCGTTGTTGGTCTGCAGGAAGCTGGCTGGACATATCGACGGGCTGCTGCACATGTTGGGCATAATGTATCGGTGGCGTGACGCCGATTTCAAGAGCTGTTAATGGAAGATTCTCGCACCCACAGACCAGGTTCTGGACGGCAGACAGTAACTGTGTTGCGATTAGAAATCGACTCATTGTGAGAGCAGCAGAGGCCGACCGAATATCTTCAAGGGAAGAAATTTGGGCACGTGATGCACTTGGCGTGCCACGAAGAGCCATTTGGAACTGTGTCTTGCAGCAAGACTAAGGTAATGTGTGTCTAGCCAGGCAACCTCAGGCACCACGACACCGCAAGCACGGTTAGCTGGGGCCGTGAAAGGGTCGACTGATGAGTAGAAAGCCACTCTGTACTCTTCAATGATTGGAATAAATAGCTTTTGTCTGTACGTGAGAGATGGACGTATCCAGCATAGACCTGGTGAGCTGTCTATTCCAGAGTGCATTCGTCCAGGGCAAACAGCTCCCATCCTGGATTCAAGGGATGGGCGTCTATTAGTTACAACTCGTAATCACATTAGTTGCTTCACCATGATAAAGTAACCAGTGCCCGCTAAACTGCACAGATTGTTTTCCCCATGTTTCTAAGAATACTTCGTCAGGCGACGTGATTCTTCAGCAGGACAAAGCACGACCTCTTAAGGCTGATGCGAAGCAACGTGCTCTTCGAGGTGTACGACTGCGCTGGTCAGAAAGATCACTGGATCTCCGAAAATTTAACATGTATTGGGTATGGTGAAGCGGGAATTTACTCTTCTCAAGAGCCCGCTAGAACCACTGCCGAATTGTAACAAAAGGTGCTAGATGCTTGAGACAGTCTATCGCTGAATACGTTTCGTTTCGGGATCTTCACGGTAGTTTTCTTCGAGAACTGTCGCCAGAATGTGTGTGTGTGTGCGTGGTGGTGGTGGTGGTGGGGTGGGGTGGGGGGGGGGGGGTGCGGGGCGGGGATACAATGTGTACTGATGTGACTGCTTAGACACCAATTAATGTATGATTCATTTGCTCTGAATTTGTTACCATATAGTCACACAGTCATGAGCCGCCTGTCACATTATCAATAAAATGGCTTTGTCGTTGGGGGTGTCCCGTTTTTTCCCGGAGCGTAAGATAACCTGCAAGTAACAGCAAATGTTCCGTCAGTGGTGGTGAGCCTATTTCCTGAAACATCACACCCTGCCTCCAAACGGTACTCCGCCAGTCACAGTCGGGTCTCGTACCTCTCCTAGAGAGTGGTGACGTGTCTCAGCCCAAGTTAATGGAGAGATTTGATAATTCACAAATGGTCTCTGTGAGGGCGCTGACTTCGGATAAGGAACTAGGATCAGGAACTAGCTGGGGATCAAGATTACTGAACCGGTAGTTTTCCACATGAACGACGACTACGTCGGTAGGCTTTCTAAGCGCTACAGCTTGGCGTTGCAGGTATTAATGAGTTGGAGAAGCCAACGCACTGTACACAGAAATTGTTTCTCACAGTTTCAACAGAATTTTGAGAGTAAAATTGAGGTAAGGAAGTTTACAATGGCGCTATTTTCTCTTTATTTCATCTACATTACTAAAATTCATTCAAGATAAAGGTAAATATCTTTATGTTCAAACAAAAAAAATTCAAGTCATGTATCGATGCTTCCTATTGTGTTTGCGTGAATGTTGTTGACAACCATGCAGCAGTACTATTCGTCGCTTGGAGAGCGCGCAAAATCTAAATGCATTTCAGTGTAATTGTCTTCCTACGTATAAATTGCCCATTCAGAGTGTATAAAATGTCGTCAAATGTTTTGAATATCATGTGGGAAGATATTCTAATTATTAATACAATGTTTAAAAACCATTATTATTTATAGTAATTATATTCAAAAGATTCACTTTTTTAAATAATCAAGCTAAGTTAACTGTTGCAAGCGTCAAAGAAATTTTAAAACTAAGCTATGAGACTTGTATTATAATAATAAATTATTAATCGCATTCTGAGTCTTTTTTTCTTTTGTTTTAATTTAATTTTATTTTTTTATTTATTTATTCATTTATTTTTTACTTGCAGAATCAGGGAAATTATACTGAAGAAGATTTGGAGAGGGTAGGTACTGCTGTAAAGAACGGAGGGCTATCGATAAGGCAGGCTGCGAGGACATATGGAATCAGTGCCATTTGATACTATTCGGAGGAGAGTGAATAGAGCTGTTCATTTAGGAAACAAGAGACCTGGACCAAAACCTCTCCTCGGGGAAGAAGTTGAGCAACAAATTTCCGAAACTGTCGTAGAGCTGCAAGAAATGGGGCATAGTTTGAGCAGAAATGCTCAAAACTGCAGGAGAAGTGGATGCTAAGGGAGCGGTCAAAGTTTTGAAAAATGACTTCCTGTCCAAACGATGGTACAAGAGTTTCATGATGCGGAAGAATTTAACACTTCGGCAATCAGAAAATCTTTCTGCCGCCTGCTCCGGCATGGAAACAGAAAATGCTAATGAGGAGATCTTAGAAAAGCTGACGGGTACATTTCAGGAACTCCGTGTAACAGGCTGCGACATTTTCAACGTTGACGAAACTGGAGTATCGATGGTCAATAAAAGTGGGAAAATTGTTGCTCGAAAAGGCTGCAAAACAATGGTGATAAGAGAAAGTGGTGGAAGAAGTGAAAACATAACGCTTGTGGTCGCTACATATGCTACAGGAACTGTAGTTCTATCACCAATGGTCATTTACACAGGATGCAGGTTAATCGAGGACCTCTTGAACGGAGCTCCGGAAGATGTCATTTTTGCCACTTCACCAAATGGATACACAGATTCCAAAAATTTTGCAGATCGTTCGTGAAATTCACTGTGAAAGTACCTCCCAAATGACCAATACCTGTGCTTCTAGACGGCCACGCTTCGAGTCTATCCTCATGTGTGACGTCACTTGAGTTCCAAAAGGAGTTCGAAGAAAAGGAAAAAAAATAGAGAAGAAGAAAAGAGAAGGAACATCTCGAAAGAGGAGACATGAAACGTCATCTGAAAGTTCAGAGAGCGATGGACGATCACACTGCCTGTGAAATATGTGGTGATGTGGTGGGACATACAGAGATGACTGCAATGGAGGAAGCTGGATCCTGCGCAATAAGTGCGAAGTGTGGTCTCACCAAACATGTCAGAATTCAGCAAACAATGTTTGATCAAAATACTTCACATGTGAAAACTGCAAATAGGTGTAGGTCTAACTTACAAAAGGCAACTTCATAAGATTGAGAACTATTGCATCTATAATATTGTTTGCGCATTGTAATTTTCTTTTCTGCATCCTTTGTCTATCGAGTTTCATTTTCATTCATATTCGTAGTTTTTATCCTCAATTAGTGCCGAGCACCAGATGTGGATCACACCGGACAGTTTCTCCAGAGAATATTTTAGCCATATACGCCGTCCACTGACTTACGTCTTATGACATATTTTACTAGCGTAAAGAAAGGGAACAATTTTCAGTAACTGGTCTAACTATGGACCATTGCCAACGGCCTTGCCGCAGTGATGACACCGGTTCCCGTCGGATCACCGAAGTTAAGCGCCGTCGGGCTGGTCTAGCACTTGGATGGGTGACCGTCCGGTCTGCCGAGCACTGTTGGCAAGCGGGGTGCACTCAGCCCTTGTGAGGCAAACTGAGGAGCTACTTTGACTGAGAAGTAGCGGCTCCGGTCACGAAAACTGACAACGGCTGGGAGAACGGTGTGCTGACCACGTGCCCCTCCGTATCCACATCCACTGACGCCCCTGAGCTGAGAGGACGACACGGCAGCCGGTCTGTACCGTTGGGCCTTCCAAGGCCTGTTCTGACAAAGTTCAGTTTAGTTTAGGTTAATTACGGACCAATGCGAGTACGTAAGTTTTTTTTAAGAAAAACCTGTACTCAGACCCCGTTAATATAAATTTATATTTTCCTTGATTACGGTGAATCAACTAATTAATACGTTGTACACAAAGCTTATTACGCCCCTTTACTTCCATTCGAGAAATATGAGTCGATATTTTGGTAGATCCAGAACTAGTTACTTTACCCTACTGCATGACAGGAAGTCCACAAAACCGTATGCGTTGGCTGGGGATGCTTACACTTTTCAGGCGAATTAAGACATTGCCGCCACAATCATCGAATTTTGTAAACATGTTGGTACTCCTGTAAGCATTTGTTACACTTTTGGCTTTTTTACAGATATTTTTGTGAAACGGCACAACATCAAGTGCTCCTGCAAAACATTCTCTGTGACACGGTAGCCTTTGAAAGCTCATTCCTAGACCGACAAACAGCGGGCGAACAATAGATCAAAACTGCACAGACGGATCGTTGCAAATGGAGCGGAAATTAAGTTACGTGGCGGAGTCTTGTGTTGGGTGTTTCATTTCATAAATAACTGCTGCAACAAGCGTGTTTGGAAGGGAAAGTCTCTATGACATGCTTTCACCAGATCTCGTTGTTTCTGTCGTAATTGTTACTATAGCTGCTGATCGGAAGGAGAGGCACGAACCCAAAAAATGTTGGTGCTTGTAAGTACATTTCCTATTGTATTTGTGATAAAACGAACGACGTTAATTAACTTTACTAATAAATGCTAAATAGGAATACATTTATACCAAAACTAAAAAGTGGTAGTTATGTACGAATAAACTTTTCTCAACAGACCGCATCACTTGGAAGTGACGTGGCTAGTTGAGAAGATTTTATTGATTCAGCAGCTTTTAACACCTTTACCATGTTTACCGTGTTCTTAGTTATGGCAAAGTACCTTATACGCCAAGTTAAATGAACTAATTCATCAGTGGCTAGAGCAATCCATCTTGATCCTCTCTTGTATAATGGACAAAGTACTGCTGTCTTACAGCTGTCGGGTAACGCCTCAGTCTTCCAGATGACCTGAATGTGTGTGCACAGCTCGGTTTGTAGCACACGTCTTCTATATTTTAACACTTCGACGTGGACCATGTCATCTCATGGCGCTTTATTGCTCTTCAACTTCCATATGGCGTTCACTATGTCCTCCACCGTGATATCAGTTTGTGTTATTTGTTTCTTTTTGGTTTTCACTGAAACATAGCTCTCGTTTCGGGCAGTAAAGTAGCTCACTGCAACGTTCTCTCCATCGCTCTAAGACTGATTCATCATCCACGATCATTTTCCATTTTTGTCACTGATGTACTGACTTCTTGTTTTGAACCCTTTTCCTGCCGTTTTTACATGTTCAAAGAATCTCTTACTGTCCGGATTTCGGCTATTCACTTCTAAATTTTCAAGAATTTCTCTTAGGTATTTTCTCTCTTCATTTCTCAGTACTCTTGAGGTCGTTCTGCGCGCTTCTGGATATGTTTGCTTCAGTGTTCCGTTATCTGTATCCTATAACCATAACTCAAGTGCTTTCTTCCTTCTCTTAACTAAATCTTCGTATTCCTCATTACCGAGCGAGGTGGCGCAGTGGATAGACTCTGGACTCGCATTCGGGACTTCAATCCCGCGTCCGGCCATCCTGAGTTAGGTTTTCCGTGATTTCCCTGAATCCTCCAGGCAAATGCCGGGATGGTTCCTTTGAAAAGGCACGGCCGACTTCCTTCCCCATCCTTCCCTAATCCGATGAGACCGATGACCTCGCTGTCTGGTCTCCTTCCCCAAACAACCCAAACCAACCCATTCCTCATTAAACGATCTACTTTATTGCTGTTTCTTCTTTCTGCACAGCGCGTTATTTACGCTTGTGCCTTCAGCGTGACATTCCTTCTCCACGTACTCTTCATTTTCTGAATTTTTTGGTACATCGAATTGGTTATTTATTTTTAACGCAAAATCTTTGCGTTTTTCCTCACTTTGTCGTTTTGGCACGTCAGACCCTGGGTTTCCAATTTTGTTTTCGCACCCAACCGGAACTTTTCCGAATCATGAAATGGTCAGTCCCACCGTGACGTGCTGGACCATATTTCACTATTTTCCTCTGCTGCATGTCTGTCATTAATTGATCTGTCTGACTGGCGGTTTTTCCATCAGTTGAGCACCTTGTTTCTAGATGAATTTCCTGTTCGGAATGTTGTCGAGCTGATAACCATGTTCCTTTTAGCGGCAAATCTTACCATCCTGAAGCCGTTATCATTGGTTTCTCCGTGCAAGCTGTACTTTCCTGCGGTCGGAGAACAGATATTTTCATTGTCTACTTTGCCGGTGAAATCACCTAGAAGTACGTATGTGTCTCTTTTAGAGATTTCTTCGTAAACACGATCTATCCCTTCATATATTTTTTCGTCGTGTGCCTTCAGTAGGGGCATGAACGTTTGTGAATGTTGCGTCATAGCTTTTCTGATTAACTGTATGACAAACGCTTGCTCACAGTTTTTAACTGCTTTATTTAATTTACCATGTACTTACTTATACAAAACGCATCACAATTTGTCTTTTGGATCCTCCTCCATAAAAAAATTGTAGTGTTCCTGCTTCGCATACCTGTTTGCCTACACATCCGATTTTCTGTAACGCTGCTACGTCAATCTTATAAAGCATTCTCTTGTGCTACTACCGAAGAGGGCCCTGTACGGTTGGGGCGTTGGACGTTCCAAGTTGATTTTCTTCTTCTTTGCTACGTTTGTATTCAATTAATCTATCTGGTATCCGAGACTGATTAACTTGATTAAACTTTCCTGGTTTAGGGATTTTAGGTCAACGGCAAGCCACAAACCTGGAGGGCAAGGGGCGCTTCTGTTGGTGTTGTCATAACCTGGCCGAAAGGATCAGTTTTAAGGTGCCAGTCGCTTGCCCTCAACCTTCCTAGCAAGGGACAGGATTCACTGCCTTGACACTCACATATCAAGTCTGCCTAAAACTTTACTAGAGTGGATACTTTTCAGTGGATAGATCTGTTCGACTTCAGTATACCCCTCAACACTAATCATCGAGTCTTTTATCCTAATGCTTCCTCGAACGTGTTTCGGACTAGCTCTAGCCCTGCCCTGACCCATCGATGAGAAGCCGTTAGCCTTTGTCCAGCGGCGTTGACCGCCGCCTATGCCGCTGAAGTATGCGTTGGAAGGGAAATCAGGAGGTGATAAGGAATAGGAAGGGAGAGGAAAGTAAGGGAAGATGGCTCGTTCTGAGGCACACTTTGTCTGGCTCTGCTGAGACCTGTCTAGCTAGCTCAGACCTGCCAGTAGCTACATTACCGATCTCAGCTTCTCCAGAACACTCAAACTCTCCTGCACTCATAGTCGGTGCTACAATAAGGCAGTGCCTCGAGGAAGAGGGAATATTTTATAGATCTAAAAACAAAGTCTTGAAACAACAATTAATGGAATAATCGATTACTGTGATACAATTACCCAACGGCCTTGCCACAGTGGTAACAACGGTTCCCGTCAGATCACCGAAGTTCGGGCTGGGCTACCACTTGGATGGGTGATCATCCGGTCTGCCGAGCGCTGTTAGCAAGCGTGGTGAACTCAGCCCTTGTGAGGCAAACTGAGGAGCTACTTGATTGAGAAGGAGCGGCTCTGGTCTCGGAAACTGACCTACGGCCGGAAGAGCGGTGTGTTGACCACATGCCCCTGCAAATCCGCATCCAGTGATGCCTGTGGGTGAGGATGACACGGCATCCGGTCGGTACCGTTGGGTCTTCCAAGGCCTATTCGGGCAGAGTATGATACAACTGATCGATGTGATGCTTAGGTTCATTTAAATAAGCGGAAAGACCAGTTAATCGGTTCTTAAACATAACTGCCCATCCCTACCACATCTGTAAACCATTTCAACAATTGTCCCATTAGAAACAAAACAAACAACGGCAGCACTCATTTTTGAGCCCAGAGATGCTTAACTGCACGTTGTTGCCGTCAAAGAAGTTGTATTTGTTCTCATGTCGACTGAAGAACAAAAAATGTTCAAATGTGTGTGAAATCCCATGGGACTTAACTGCTAAGGTCATCAGTCCCTAAGCTTACACACTACTTAATCTAAATTATCCTAACGACAAACACACACACCCATGCCCGAGGGACGACTCGAATCTCCGCCGGGACCAGCCGCACAGTCCGTGGCTGCAGCACCCAAGACCGCTCGGCTAATCCCGCGCGGCGACTGAAGTACAGCAACGTTGACATCACACAGTTCAACTCACATGGCATAGTCAACGAGTTGCTGCTGGTATTCATCAATCACTTCCCGACCGACTAGTCTCACAATAAATATAGAAAGTGGGTCACCTATACCGTACCGTGGCCAACTCGTACACCTATCTTCGCCATGGTAGAACTTTAATTATCACGCTCTGCTCCTTGCTGTAACAAGCGACTCAGCTCTTCTGGCACTTCTCCAAGTGCGCACAAACGAACTAAAGTTTTGCTACAGGCGAACTGAGCATAGTGAATGAGAATGGAACATAAGAGCCGCTAAACTGAAACAGATGTGTAGGATATACTTTGGTTTTTCTATTACGACTCCAGCTTAACTCACCGGTCGCCATGGCTGCTTCCGCCATAGGCAAGTGTGCACCCTCAGAGACTGCGGAAAGTACAATGTAGAGCGGAAACACAGAAGCTGATAAGGGGAGCAGTATCTGGGACAACGACGTAGCACTCAGGCCTACCAGGTACTGTATCCTTCGTCCAAATCTGAAACAGAAAAAGAGATTTGGAGAAAGCAGAGAACAGGGTCGGTATAAAGCAAAAACGAAACAAGCAACAGCTTGCGGCTCCCAGCTGAAGGCGGCGCCGAAGTGCATGATTTGTATGCAGAGGATATCGCTGTTAGTGATTAGTGGAAGTGCCCGAGGGGAATAGAGGTGGGGGAAGGGTATCAAACGATGAATCGGTTCTGTGGAAAAATGTTCTCGAACCCGCTCTGATCATCTTGATAAAAAAATTTCTTATCAATTCATTGACCATGACATTTGATATGATGATACGTACTAATTACAGCACCATGAAACCACGATACCTTATTATTAATTTTTTTTTTACTTTAATCATTTGTAATCCTTTTCACTTTATGTGTGGAATAATAATTTCATTGGCTGATAAAATAAAATTATTGTTTTCTGACAGTTTTTAGTATACCTTTTCAAGGTTCAGAGCTCTGTCTCGTAAATTTATCATTACTGTATCTTCTAGTGTGTTGGCCTCCTACTAATGTAAAATGAGTTTTCTGCGGAGAAGTTTCCAGCAAGAAAGATGATCGTCGTTATTGATGGCTGATGACAGCTTCTTTTATGACGCAGTGTCTGGTGATTGTCAAACGTTGTATTCAATAAAACGTATTGTTTAATAGGAAATAGTAATATTGTGGTTCAGGTAACCGTTTATTCTCACTGACTACAGCATGCAAAAATACAGAAAGAAACGTGTCTCTAGCTTAAGACTAAAATTTGAACTCATGTTACCAGTCACCTATTTTCACATTACAGTTTCATTCTCTACCAATGCCGTTTTGTCTGGAATATGTCGTGAGCCAAAGGAACGCAGTTCGAAGGTAGAAATTTAGAACTGCCCACATCAACAACATTAAGATTTTTCTGTACAATATGGCACATATACGTTATTTCGTTTTGTAAAATTTTAAGCTGTTTATTTTTTAATGTGGAAATTCAAAGTTACCTTGCTCAATAGCATGTCCTTTCCATAAAGAGGAGACTGATATGAAGGAAATGTGTGTTTCCTTGTAACGAAATGAAATTTCACGTTGCAGGATGCACATATACCTACTTAACAAGGTTTCTGTCCGCAGCTCGTGGTCGTGCGGTAGCGTTCTCGCTTCCCACGCCCGGGTTCCCGGGTTCGATTCCCGGCGGGGTTGGGGATTTTCTCTGCCTCGTGATGACTGGGTGTTGTGTGATGTCCTTAGGTTAGTTAGGTTTAAGTAGTTCTAAGTTCTAGGGGACTGATGACCTCAGACGTTGGGTGCCATAGTGCTCAGAGCCATTTGAACCATTTTTTGAACCACTCCTACTCCCCATTTACCAGGTAATAACTGCCGAAGATACTGATGATTCTAACATTACGCTAGCAGAGGTGTCTGAAGAATATGACAAGGGGGGTTTAAAACTGTGGAATTATGGCCATTATTTTTCTGTCATGAATAAATACACTCCTGGAAATTGAAATAAGAACACCGTGAATTCATTGTCCCAGGAAGGGGAAACTTTATTGACACATTCCTGGGGTCAGATACATCACATGATCACACTGACAGAACCACAGGCACATACACACAGGCAACAGAGCATGCACAATGTCGGCACTAGTACAGTGTATATCCACCTTTCGCAGCAATGCAGGCTGCTATTCTCCCATGGAGACGATCGTAGAGATGCTGGATGTAGTCCTGTGGAACGGCTTGCCATGACATTTCCACCTGGCGCCTCAGTTGGACCAGCGTTCGTGCTGGACGTGCAGACCGCGTGAGACGACGCTTCATCCAGTCCCAAACATGCTCAATGGGGGACAGATCCGGAGATCTTGCTGGCCAGGGTGGTTGACTTACACCTTCTAGAGCACGTTGGGTGGCACGGGATACATGCGGACGTGCATTGTCCTGTTGGAACAGCAAGTTCCCTTGCCGGTCTAGGAATGGTAGAACGATGGGTTCGATGACGGTTTGGATGTACCGTGCACTATTCAGTGTCCCCTCGACGATCACCAGTGGTGTACGGCCAGTGTAGGAGATCGCTCCCCACACCATGATGCCGGGTGTTGGCCCTGTGTGCCTCGGTCGTATGCAGTCCTGATTGTGGCGCTCACCTGCACGGCGCCAAACACGCATACGACCATCATTGGCACCAAGGCAGAAGCGACTCTCATCGCTGAAGACGACACGTCTCCATTCGTCCCTCCATTCACGCCTGTCGCGACACCACTGGAGGTGGGCTGCACGATGTTGGGGCGTGAGCGGAAGACGGCCTAACGGTGTGCGGGACCGTAGCCCAGCTTCATGGAGACGGTTGCGAATGGTCCTCGCCGATACCCCAGGAGCAACAGTGTCCCTAATTTGCTGGGAAGTGGCGGTGCGGTCCCCTACGGCACTGCGTAGGATCCTACGGTCTTGGCGTGCATCCGTGCGTCGCTGCGGTCCGGTCCCAGGTCGACGGGCACGTGCACCTTCCGCCGACCACTGGCGACAACATCGATGTACTGTGGAGACCTCACGCCCCACGTGTTGAGCAATTCGGCGGTACGTCCACCCGGCCTCTCGCATGCCCACTATACGCCCTCGCTCAAAGTCCGTCAACTGCACATACGGTTCACGTCCACGCTGTCGCGGCATGCTACCAGTGTTAAAGACTGCGATGGAGCTCCGTATGCCACGGCAAACTGGCTGACACTGACGGCGGCGGTGCACAAATGCTGCGCAGCTAGCGCCATTCGACGGCCAACACCGCGGTTCCTGGTGTGTCCGCTGTGCCGTGCGTGTGATCATTGCTTGTACAGCCCTCTCGCAGTGTCCGGAGCAAGTATGGTGGGTCTGACACACCGGTGTCAATGTGTTCTTTTTTCCATTTCCAGGAGTGTATTTTCAGCAAAACACAAAAATGACTGGCAAATTCAAAGTGAGTTTTCTAGGGCAGGTGAAACCGAAATTCGAGGCGTAAGGATGGATAGAAAGGAAAAAAAAAATCAGATACCGTATCAACGTAGTATGAGAGTGAGAAAACAGAAACTTTAGAATTCCGTATTCTAGGGAACTTCCACCCTGCTCACGGGATGTGACTTTCGCCTACTCCCACATTTCAACAACCATGTAGGGGAAATCGTTTTGAATAAAGTGAAGAGAGTCTGGCAATTGTAGTTGGGTACTCTATTTTCCCTCAAAATTGGCACTACAGTTACAATACCTACTAAGGAAAAATGTTAGACACATTACACTCATTTAAAATAACTCCAAATGATTTCATTTTCGACCCGAAAATAACAATCGACGAATCACTGAAAAATTTTCATTGTTTCCTAAAAGACACTGAACTGATTTGAGCTACCAAGAATTTAATCTTGCTTGGATTCCTACGTGTATATTGTTAGATATACGTGAGAATTAGTTAGGGTACTATGAAATAAAGATATGAAAACATGATACTGACTGCGCTCTTCTAGTTGTCCGCTATATATCTAAATTAATTACAGGATACCTGAGCTTGCAGGACATCAGACGAAAACCGTGACGAGTATCACCTGGTAGGAATCATTCTGCCCTTCATTTATTTTCTTTGGAGGGTTTGTCATTTGTCTGTCATCAACAGAGCAATAGAAAAAACAAAACTAAGTAACTGACTCCAGGTTACTTGAAAAACATTTCGGACTTATATATAAGGTCATTGATGGCTCAAAATGGTTCAAATGGCTCTGAGCACTATGGGACTTAACATCTGAGGTCATCAGTCCCCTAGAACATAGAAGTACTTAAACCTAACCAACCTAAGGACATCACACACATCCATGCCCGAGGCAGTTTCGAACCTGCGACCTCAGCAGTCGCGCCGTACTGGACTAAGCGCCTAGAACCGCTCGGCCCCCGCGGCCGGCTAAGGTCATTGATGATTTACTGGTTGCAGTGACTATAGTGATGGTAAAATCTTCAGGGTTCTTGGACCGTGTCGTACTACTTCCATACAATCGACGATTCGACCCTTCCTTTGCGGTCTTCTTTAGGATCTTGTGGTATCCGTGGTCATCCGAACTCTGTCAAAGACCAGCGTCCCGTCCTGTTATAGAGCGGGGCTTCCCCGTGTTTAAGCTTGAGCAGTTGTAGTGGCTACCATTGGTAGGCCTTCTTCTTTGCACAGTAAGTAAAGTTTCCCACGCTAATGCGAAAGAAGTGGATTTATTTGCTGAAATTCTTATGGCTAGCATTGTTGGGCCACTGTCATATTTTAGGGAAGGATGTTTCCAACAATTATGCTCTAGAAGGGTTACTGCTAAGAATTCTTTCTTTTGCTATTGGTGAATCACCCTCAGCGGACAGAAGCGTAACGCGAGGAGTAAACAAGGCAGAATGTTAATCGACAATATTATTGTCCACGGAGGTGGCTTCCTGGACGATGATCACATTCCTCACATACAGCGACCACGTATTCATTTCCTTGATCTCGGGGAATCACGAAGCCAAAAGACTATAGCCTTCCTCTCTATTGAAGTTACATTCGTCCTTAGAATCTTGAATTGCTTCTCTGAATTTTCGTTTATAAATGTTTCTTTAGCCACGTTATTGAAATCAATGCCAAGGGCACAGTTCTCGTGATGTTCCGCAACAGCAGATATCACACATATTTTGTCTCGTATGATGTTCGTTTTCCTTAATACGTTCTTCAGTCCTTCCTGTTTCGTTTGTATACGCTTTGAAGCAGCCAGACGCCATTTCGTAGACGCCAGCAGTGCGGAAGAAATCAGTTGCAACCGTTTTGTGTTGGAAATGGTCTTCTACTTCGTACTTCCTGAAGATAGGGGTGTGTACATCATTCTTCCATAGAATTCTGCTCATGCGGTCAGTGACACGAGAAGCAAACGGTAGCTAAACTGAATAAGAAGACGGTTCCTCGTCATTCCTATTAGCATAATTAATATTCGTAGAAAAGCCCTCTCTATAGCCAAATTATGTATGGCCTAACCATGATAAATGACAAATGGTGTCCTTTGAGACTAACAGTGAAAGAGTCCAACTAGCCAACTTACTTTTTAGCAAGTCATTTATCTGGAAAACTAACACCTCTAACAGGAAAAAAATACTTCTAAACTTTTTTTTAGAAGTTGTACGAATAGTGAAGATATCCGCAAGTATCATTCTTGTAAGCTTCGATGTGAAATCCTTACGTACTAACACTCCAGAATTAGATATAATGGAGACAATAAGCTCGAAAGTTGCACCACGTGGTTATGAAATGATTAAATTTAGCACTCGATAGAGTTATTTTAAAAACAGAGAAAAGTTTTACGAACAATCTGACGGTGTTCCTATGAGCTCACACTTGTCGCCGGTAGTAGCTGACAATTTCATGAAATATTTCGATCAACAGGCATTAAGTAATGCTCCTTTAAAATCTTCCTGTTTGCTCCACTTCGCAGATGACACGTTCGTTATACAATTCACACCAAAGAAGACCTTGAAGGATTATTCAGTTTCGTAACTGAGTTTCTCTCCTTTATCAACTTTATCTTGTAGGTTGAGAGCGAGGTCGGCCACCTGTCACTAGATCTGTAGGTGTACCTAACAATACTCTAGGATACAGAGCAAACAGAAAAGCTACTAACACAAATAGGTATTTAGATGCCACTTATCACCATCACCCAACCCAGAAGCAAGGAGTGCTGAACAATTTGTCTTCTCGTGCATTCAGTATCAACCACGACAACAGCCTGGGATAGGAGTTGGATGTCTTAAAGAAGGCAGTTCAGGCCAATGGCTATGATGGGCTGTCCGTAAACTGGTCTTTGAAATATTACACTACTAGCCATTAAAATTGCTACACCAAGAAGAAATGCTGATGATAAACGGGTATTCGTTGCACAAATATATTATACTAGAACTGACATGTGATTACATTTTCACGCAATTTGGGTGCATAGATCCTGAGAAATCAGTACCCAGAACAACCACCTCTGGCCGTAATAACGGCCTTGATACGCCTGTGCATTGAGTCATACAGAGCTTGGATGGCGTGTACCTGTACAGCTGCCCATGCAGCTTCAACGTGATACCACAGTTCATCAAGAGTACTGACTGGCTTATTGTGACGAGCCAGTTGCTCAGCCACCATTGACCAGACGTTTTCAATTGGTGAGAGATCTAGAGAATGTGCTGGCCAGGGCAGCAGTCGAACATTTTCTGTATCCAGAAAGGTCCGTACAGGACCTGCAACATGCGGTCGTGCATTATCCTGCTGAAATGTAGGGTTTCGCGGGGATCGAATGAAAGGTAGAGCCACGGGTCGTAACATATCTGAGATGTTACGTCCACTGTTCAAAGTGCCGACAATGCGAACAAGACCTGACCGACACGTGTAACCAATGGCACCGCATACCATCACGCCGGGTCATACGCCAGTATGGCGATGACGAATAAACGCTTCCAATGTGTGTTTACCGCGATGTCCCCAAACACGGATGCGACCATCATGATGCTGTAAACAGAACCTGCATTCATCCGAAAAAATGACGTTTTGCCATTCGTGCACCCAGGTTGGTCGTTGAGTACACCATCGCAGGCGCTCTTGTCTGTGATGTAGCGTCAAGGGTAACAGCAGCCATGGTCTCCGAGCTGATTGTCAGTGCTACTGCAAACGACGTCGAACTGTTCGTGCAGATGGTTGTTGTCCTGCAAACGACCCCATCTCTTGACTCATGGATCGAGACGTGGCTGCACGATCCGTTACAGCCATGCGGATAAGGTGCCTGTCACCTCGACTGCTAGTGATACGAGGCCGTTGGGATCCAGCACGGCGTTCCGTATTACCCTCCTGAAGCCACCGATTTCATATTCTGCTAACAGTCATTGGATCTCGACCAACGCGAGCAGCAATGTCGCGATACGATAAACCGCAATCGCGATAGGCTACAATCCGACCTTTATCAAAGTCGGAAACGTTTTGACACGCATTTCTCCTCCTTACACGAGGCATCACAACAACGTTTCACCAGGCAACGCCGGTAAACTGCTGTTTGTGTAAGAGAAATTGGTGGGAAACTTTCCTCATGTCAGCGCGTTCTAGTTGTCGCCACCTGCGCCAACCTTGTTGAATGCTCTGAAAAGCTAATCATTTGCATATCACAGCATCTTCTTCCTGTCGGTTAGATTTCGCGTCTGTAGCACGTCATCTTCGTGGTGTAGCAATTTTAATGGCCAGTAGTGTAATAGGGACCCGTGGTCTAGGGGTAGCGTCTTTGATTCATAATCAAACGCCACTGCCCAAATTTTGATAAATAATCAGCATTGGCGGACGAAGACTTCCGGCATAAGAAGTCAGCCTCATTCTGCCAACGGCCTTGTCAAAGAGGGCGGAGGAGCGGATAGAAGTTCAGGGCACTCTCTTGTCCTAGGGGTGGGAAATTGCCCCTGAAGGTGGAAGAATCAGTAATGATAAACGACATGAGGATGCAGAAGGCAATGGATACCACTGCATTAAAGACACGTAACTTGTATGCACAGGACATGTGGCCTGTAATTGAAGAAGTGTCATGATGATCTCTCCATTGGCAAAAGATTCCGGAATAGTTCCCCATTCGGATCTCCGGGAGGGGACTGCCAAGGGGGAGGTTACCATGAGAAAAAGATTGAATACTCAACGAAAGGATAACGTTCTACGAGTCGGGGCGTGGAATGTCAGAAGCTTGAACGTGGTAGGGAAACTAGAAAATCTGAAAAGGGAAATGCAAAGGCTCAATCTAGATATAGTAGGGGTCAGTGAAGTGAAGTGGTAGGAAGACAAGGATTTCTGGTCAGATGAGTATCGGGTAATATCAACAGCAGCAGAAAATGGTATAACAGGTGTAGGATTCGTTATGAATAGGAAGGTAGGGCAGAGGGTGTGTTACTATGAACAGTTCAGTGAGCGGGTTGTTCTAATCAGAATCGACAGCAGACCAACACCGACAACGATAGTTCAGGTATACATGCCGACGTCGCAAGCTGAAGATGAACAGAATGAGAAAGTGTATGAGGATATTGAAAGGGTAATGCAGTATGTAAAGGGGGACGAAAATCTAATAGTCATGGGCGACTGGAATGCAGTTGTAGGGGAAGGAGTAGAAGAAAAGGATACAGGAGAATATGGGCTTGGGACAAGGAATGAAGGAGGAGAAAGACTAATTGAGTTCTGTAACAAGTTTCAGCTAGTAATAGCGAATACCATGTTCAAGAATCATAAGCGGAGGAGGTATACTTGGAAAAGGCCGGGAGATACGGAAAGATTTCAATTAGATTACATCATGGTCAGACAGAGATTCCGAAATCAGATACTGGATTGTAAGGCGTACCCAGGAGCAGATATAGACTCAGATCACAATATACACTCCTGGAAATTGAAATAAGAACACCATGAATTCATTGTCCCAGGAAGGGGAAACTTTATTGACACATTCCTGGGGTCAGATACATCACATGATCACACTGACAGAACCACAGGCACATAGACACAGGCAACAGAGCATGCACAATGTCGCCACTAGTACAGTGTATATCCACCTTTTGCAGCAATGCAGGCTGCTATTCTCCCATGGAGACGATCGTAGAGATGCTGGATGTAGTCCTGTGGAACGGCTTGCCATGCCATTTCCACCTGGCGCCTCAGTTGGACCAGCGTTCGTGCTGGACGTGCAGACCGCGTGAGACGACGCTTCATCCAATCCCAAACATGCTCAATGGGGGACAGATCCGGAGATCTTGCTGGCCAGGGTAGTTGACTTACACCTTCTAGAGCACGTTGGGTGGCACGGGATACATGCGGACGTGCATTGTCCTGTTGGAACAGCAAGTTCCCTTGCCGGTCTAGGAATGGTAGAACGATGGGTTCGATGACGGTTTGAATGTATCGAGCACTATTCAGTGTCCCCTCGACGATCACCAGTGGTGTACGGCCAGTGTAGGAGATCGCTCCCCACACCATGATGCCGGGTGTTGTCCCTGTGTGCCTCGGTCGTATGCAGTCCTGATTGTGGCGCTCACCTGCACGGCGCCAAACACGCATACGACCATCATTGGCACCAAGGCAGAAGTGACTCTCATCGCTGAAGACGACACGTCTCCATTCGTCCCTCCATTCACGCCTGTCGCGACACCACTGGAGGCGGGCTGCACGATGTTGGGGCGTGAGCGGAAGACGGCCTAACGGTGTGCGGGACCGTAGCCCAGCTTCATGGAGACGGTTGCGAATGGTCCTCGCCGATACCCCAGGAGCAACAGTGTCCCTAATTTGCTGGGAAGTGGCGGTGCGGTCCCCTACGGCACTGCGTAGGATCCTACGGTCTTGGCGTGCATCCGTGCGTCGCTGCGGTCCGGTCCCAGGTCGACGGGCACGTGCACCTTCCGCCAACCACTGGCGACAACATCGATGTACTGTGGAGACCTCATGCCCCACGTGTTGAGCAATTCGGCGGTACGTCCACCCGGCCTCCCGCATGCCCACTATACGCCCTCGCTCAAAGTCCGTCAACTGCACATACGGTTCACGTCCACGCTGTCGCGGCATGCTACCAGTGTTAAAGACTGCGATGGAGCTCCGTATGCCACGGCAAACTGGCTGACGGCGGCGGTGCACAAATGCTGCGCAGCTAGCGCCATTCGACGGCCAACACCGCGGTTCCTGGTGTGTCCGCTGTGCCGTGCGTGTGATCATTGCTTGTACAGCCCTCTCGCAGTGTCCGGAGCAAGTATGGTGGGTCTGACACACCTGTGTCAATGTGTTCTTTTTTCCATTTCCAGGAGTGTAGTAGTGATGAAGAGTAGGCTGAAGTTCAAGACATTAGTCAGGAAGAATCAATACGCAGAGAAGTGGGATACGGAAGTACTAAGGAAGGACCAGATACTTTTGAATTTCTCTAACGCTATGGATACAGCAGTAAGAAATAGCGCAGTAGGCAGTACAGTTGAAGAGGAATAGACATCTCTAAAAAGGGCCATTACAAAAGTTGGAAAGGAAAATATAGGTAACAAGGAAGGTAGCTCCGAGGAAACCATGGGTAACAGAAGAAATACTTCAGTTGATTGATGAAAGGAGGAAGTACAAACATGTTCCGGGAAAATCAGGAATACAGAAATACAAGTCGCTGACGAATGAAATAAATAGGAAGTGCAGGGGAGCTAAGACGAAATGGCTGCAGGAAAAATGTGAAGACAACGAAAAAGATATTATTGTCGGAAGGACAGACTCAGCATACAGGAAAGTCAAAACAACCTTTGGTGACATTAAAAGCAACGGTGGTAACATTAAGAGTGCAACGGGAATTCCACTGTTAAATGCAGAGGAGAGAGCAGATAGGTGGAAAGAATACATTGAAAGCCTCTATGAGGGTGAAGATTTGTCTGATGTGATAGAAGAAGATACAGGAGTCGATTTAGAAGAGATAGGGGATCCAGTATTAGAATCGGAATTTAAAAGAGCTTTGGAGGACTTACGGTCAAATAAGGCAGAAGGGATAGATAACATTCCATCAGAATTTCTAAAATCATTGGGGGAAGTGGCAACAAAACGACTATTCACGTTGGTGTGTAGAATATATGAATCTGGCGACATACCATCTGACTTTCGGAAAAGCATCATCCACACAATTCTAAAGACGGCAAGAGCTGACAAGTGCGAGAATTATCGCACAATCAGCTTAACAGCTCATGCATTGAAGCTGCTTACAAGAATAATATACAGAAGAATGGAAAAGAAGATTGAGAATGCGCTAGGTGACGATCAGTTTGGCTTTAGGAAAAGTAAAGGGACGAGAGAGGCAATTCTGACGTTACGGCTAGTAATGGAAGCAAGGCTAAAGAAAAATCAAGACTTTCATAGGATTTGTCGACCTGGAAAAAGCGTTCGACAATATAAAATAGTGCAAACTGTTCGAGAATCTGAAAAAAGTTGGAGTAAGCTATTGGGAGAGACGGGTCATATACAATATGTACAGCAACCAAGAGGGAATAATAAGAGTGGACGATCAAGAACTAAGTGCTCGTATTAAGAAGGGTGTAAGACAAGCCTGTAGCATTTCGCCCCTACTCTTCAATCTGTACATCGAGGAAGCAATGATGGAAATAAAAGAAAGGTTCAGGAGTGGATTTAAAATACAAGGTGAAAGGATATCAATGATACGATTCACTGATGACATTGCTGTCCGTCCTGAGTGAAAGTGAAGAAGAATTAAATGATCTGCTGAACGGAATGAACAGTCTAACGAGTACACAGTATGGTTTGAGAGTAAATCGGAGAAAGACGAAGGTAATGAGAAGTAGTAGAAATGAGAACAGCGAGAAACTTGACATCAGGATTGATGGTCACGAAGTCAATGAAGTTAAGGAATTCTGCTACCTAGGCAGTAAAATAACCAATGACGGACGGAGCAAGGAGGAGATCAAAAGCAGACTCGCTATGGTAAAAAAGGCATTTCTGGCCAAGAGAAGTCTACTAATATCAAATACCGGCCTTAATTTGAGGAAGAAAGTTCTGAGGATCTACGTCTGAAGTACAGCATTGTATGGTAGTGAAACATGGACTGTGGGAAAACCGGAACAGAAGAGAATCGAAGCACTTGAGATGTGGGGCTATAGGCGAATGTTGAAAATTAGGTGGACTGATAAGATAAGGAATGAGGAGGTTCTACGCAGAATCGGAGAGGAAAGGAATATGTGGAAAACACTGATAAGGATGAGGGACAGGATGATAGGACATCTGTTAAGACATGAGGGAATGTCTTCCATGGTACTAGAGGGAGCTGTAGAGGGCCAAAACTGTAGAGGAAGACAGAGATTGGAATACATCAAGCAAATAATTGAGGACGTAGGTTGCAAGTGCTACTCTGAGATGAAGAGGTTAGCACAGGAAAGGAATTCGTGGCGGGCCGCATCAAACCAGTCAGTACACTGATGACCAAAAAAACATTGTAATAGGCTGCCGGAAAACAATTTAGTACCCTTGGAAAGACGACATAGATTTCGATCCGATGATAGCCTATGCCATCTTGAGATAGTAGATGTACTGATAATGATTTCCACGTCATCCGATAACAGATAGTGTAGAGGCATACCCACAAGAGCGCCATCTGTGTCTAAACTTTAACGTGGAATACTCACAGCCAGAAGGCTCCGTGTGTTCTAGACTAGTGAAGCAAGCAGAAAACCACGCCACGGAGACACACTTGTGCTTCCTACAGCCAGCTGAACGAGTTTGAAAGGGGTCAAACTGTGGCCTTCAGAGTGGCGGGATGGGTCTTTCGGAGAACTGCCACACAGTTTGGACGTTCTGCGTCAGTTGCGTAACGATGCTGGTATCAGTGGTCACGTGAACATTCTCACACCTGTAGACGAGGTTCTGGATGACCGCATAGCACAAACGCCCGCCGGGAACGTCGTATTGCAAGGGCAGCAGTGGCAGATTGTACAGCTACCACAGCACAGATAAGAGGGCTTGTGAGTCTAAACGTGTCAACACGAGCTGTGTGAACCGGTTATTAGCAGTGGGAATACGGTCACGCAAACCTCTAGCCCGTCTACCACTTACGCAACAGCGTCGATGTTTATGGTTCGACTGCTGCCATTAGAGGATCACTTGTAAGATGGAGTGGCACACTTTGATCTTCAGCGAAGAAAGCAGATTTTGCCTACTCGCCTATGATGGTGTTTGCGTTACGATGTAGACCAGAGGAACGCTGTCTAGTGGAATGCGTTCATCCAAGACACGCTGTCCCCACCGCAGGCCTTATGGTCTGGGATGCTATAAGCTAGAACATTCGTTCACCAATGGTGTTACTGGAGGGGACACGAACCAGCTCTTGGTGCGTGCAGAATGCTGTTAGACCTGTTCTTTTGCCGTTCTTGCAACAGGGTAGTTATGTGTTGTTCCAGCAGAATAATGCCTGCCCACACACTTCCTGTGAAAGTCAATGTACTCTGCATGACGTGCAAAAACTTCCCTGGCCAGTACCATCTCTGGAGTTGTCTTCAATCGAGCACGTGTAGGATGTGTTGGCACTGGAGGTGACTCGTGCGATTCGTCAGTTAACAACTTTTACAGAACTACGTGAAAAGGTTGTAAGGTGTCAGGCAAATCCAACATCTTCCATGAAAACCCTGACATGATAGCAAATCCGGCAATATGTCACATAGCTCGGAATAAATCCTGACATTATATTAACCAAATCAATACGATCAATGAGTGTCAAATGGAATACCACAGACTAACACAAGAACGCCTAAATTCATGTCATACCTTCCCACCGTGAAACAGATGCAGTTCCGAGGGGAGAAACGAGAACAGAGGTCGAGAACAGAGCCGTGTAGGCTAGTAGTCCCTACGATAAGAGCGGGACAATGAGACACCCACATACCCGGCCGACTGCCAGGAGGTCCATCCCCCAGCCCATGTTAAAAGATAGAGCCCTCCAGAAGAACAGTATAGATCTTACGATAACACTAAAAGGGCCACACCAGCTGCAAGTTTTAGCGTGAGACTTTTTCGCGTCTCTGTTACGTTGCAAACGTTAAAAACATTGCCCCACCATGAAAAGTATAACGTTTCTCATTGGATAGACAGAATTTTTGCAGGCGGAGCTTAAGGTTGACATTGAGACGCTCATTGGCCAGTTGAAAACACAGCCAGGTACCTTTTTCTTAAACCAACTTCGGTAAACAGTAGTAAGGATAAGTTCATGAGAGTTGCTACCAAGACAGCGAGGTGTGTGGAGCTGCGCCGCCCACCGCCCCTGACGCTGCCTAACCACCGACAAGGTAATGAACACACGATGCCGCGTAATAGTGCATAAGGCTTCACTCAGAAAGACGCGCTCCTGCCGTCGCAGCGGAAGGAGCTCTCAGCCGGTGATGGTCGGTGCAACGGTAGCTATTGGGGTTTAGGCCTCGCTGACCGCTCTGCTCTACAGAGAGTTCCCTTTCGAAGCGCCAGCAGCGCTCGGTGGATCGGCGGAAGGTTGAGCTTGCTCCCTTTCGTCGAAAAGCCGCGTAGCTCGCGGAGAAGCTCAATTGTCGTAAGAGTCACTGACTCACAGTAACCCGTAACTTCAGTTACAAACCTAGCAAGACTCTCTCGTTCTGTGTTAGGGTTGATCAGTGCCAGGGGCCCGTTCACGTCGGACCACCCCGCGCACTGTAGGCCACTTCTCTTCCCCCGCACATCCTCTAGGTGCCGCGACACTGCACCAACGGCGCACGCTAGGCCGTAGGGCATTCCCCCTCTTCTGTAGGACCTACTTGTTAGCCTTTTCTTTTCAGAAAAAGCATAATTGTCGCGCCTACCCACACCAAATAAAGCTCCTGTAAACACTAAGATGGCAGATTCCGCCGGTGTTTCCCCAGCCCTAACCCGCAGCAAGGCTGCAGCTAAAGAGGCGCGAGAGTCGGCTGTTCCCGTCGATGTCAGCGTCCCACTTGCCGCCGTTGAGGAGGTGTTGGCCGACAAGGACCGGCAGATCGTTGCGCAAGCGCAGGAACTGCTGAGCCAGCGTCGATTGATAACCGACCTCTGCGGCCCAAGTGAGTCCCCCTCGCGAACAAGCACACTCCACATAACACTACATTCACCTGCAACTGGTGACTCATGCACCACTGTCCCACTGCGGCAGCTGACTCCAACGGTGGAACCAGCAGCTGCAGATGCGAACACAGAACAACACTACACTGGGCCCTGGCAGGTGGAGGGCCCACGACGCAAACAGAGAAACACCACGCAAACAAGCGAGCAACCACACTCGCAAGGTAGCCGAAAGGCGCTGCTACCTACACCAAAACCCGCACTTCCGGTTAAGAACACAGATACAACAACAAACACGACCCGACCTGCGGTCAGCAACACCACTCAAGTACCAACCGCAGCTACGCCCGCGCAACAGAAGACTGGTTTTCCCCCAGTCGTTATACAGAACTACGGGGACCTCAGCGTCCTCAACACAACATTCGCGGAAAGGCACTCATCTTGCACGCTACACACAAAGTGCTCTGGGGATAGGGCCTCACTGTACGTATCAACTAACAATGAACATAAAGATCTCCTTATCTTCCTCAAAGAAAAGGGGATCGAACATTACACATACAGGACCGCCGATGAACGGACACAGCAGTACGTGGTAAAGGGAGTGGACCCCAGTACCCCAAACAGCACAGTACAAGCGGCGCTCAACTTCCTTGGATTCGACTGCAAAAGTGCTTCCAGGATGACAGGCTTCCGCTCCCACCACCGACTACCACACTACCTGGTCGAGGTGGCCGACACGGCCGCCCCCCGCGGCCTTCTGCAGATGAAAAGCCTTCTGCGGATGGACGTAAGGGTTGAGATATACGAACCGCCACAGGTCCCACAACAATGTAACAACTGCCAGCGGTCCGGTCATTCGGCCCTCCGCTGCGGCCTGGCACCCCGTTGCCGCGGATGCGCTGGCAAACACGCATCCAACGCATGTACACTAATACACGAAAACATACGCCGTTGCGCCAACTGTGGCCAAGGCCATGCGGCCAACTACAGGGGCTGCGACGTATACAGAGAGGCGCAGAGGCGCAAAAATCAAAAGTCGAAGCCACCCAACGTCATAACACGTCCAAGGCCCGCACCAAACCCTGTCAGGAACGGAGTGTCGTTCGCCATGGCTACACGCCCTGGAGGAGCGGAGCAGGCGGCGGAACCTCTGCGCCCAGCACACGCACCTAACACAACCGCTGCGACAACAACACAGTCGTCTCAGCCAACACACGACACCGCAACCACACCGGCACCAACACCAGCCCCCAAAAACAACACGACCCCGCCCCCTGAAGCCACTGCCTGCGAACCTACACACGACACACAGGAAAACATACTCACACAAGGAACCCCAGAACCAAAAACCCAGAGAAGGCGTAGGCGAACACACGGAAACAGGAGCGGGAACAAACGTGCACCACAACAAGGTACCCAGCGACAACAAAACACTGACACACAGACACACAGTCAGCAAGCCAGCGACACCAGCACACACACTACCCCAATCCCCACCACGTCTGACACACAGGCACCTCAAAATGTTCCACATAATAACATCACAAGCGCCAGCCCACACATAACGCCAACACCCGCACCAGCGGCCGCCAACACCACAACCGAGCCACAGGCCGACACACACAACACCAACACAACATTTGAGGGTCTATTGGAAGTGATATTCCCCCGTCACACGACCGCTCAGATCTTTAACAAGATCTTGGCGATCGTCGCCACACTCTGCACACAGCTCATGACTGCTCAACCCGGGCAGTACTGGGCTGCCATACAAACAGCGCTCACCACACTGATTACACCCATACATGGATAACACGCAACACCCCGTCCCCATCGCAAACAACCAGACACTGACACAGATCCTGTTCTGGAATGCAGACGGGATCAACAACAAAAGGGCGGAATTTGCCGCGCTCATGGAGCGTAAGGGTATCCTTATCGCACTATTGAGCGAAACTAAGCTCAAACCACGCAACCAACTGAACTTCACCGGCTACTGCGTCTATCGTACCGAGCGACCGGACGGCTCCGGTCACGGCGGAACAGCCATCATCATACACAAAGACATAGAACACACAAACATAGTGCTCCCTGGACTTGAAAAACTAGAGGCAACCGCCGTCAGGGTCATGTTCAACGGAG
Organism: Schistocerca americana; assembly: GCF_021461395.2. Classification (NCBI taxonomy): domain Eukaryota; kingdom Metazoa; phylum Arthropoda; class Insecta; order Orthoptera; family Acrididae; genus Schistocerca; species Schistocerca americana. The sequence continues at coordinate 427,378,812 of NC_060121.1, read as the reverse complement.
CCTACACTACACTGGTGTCAGTATAGAACAGCCCTAAAAACATTAAAACACGCGCCATCAGCACAATACTCAACATATCACCGCGCGTAATAGCCGCTGGAGATCTCAACGCAAAACACCCGGACTGGAACTCACGAATACGAAACTCCAACGGCAAGAAACTATACGAACACGCACTAGGACGAAACTACATCACACTAGCGCCGACCGAACCGACGCACATTCCCTACCGGAGGGGACACAGGCTAGACGTGTTAGACATGGCCCTCATCAAGGGCATAACAACGACACTCGACGTTGCCGTTGAAAACGATCTGCCCTCAAATCACCAACCCGTCATACTGTACATTGAAGAAACACTGCAGCACATGGAACAACGCAGGATGTTAGACTACAGGCGCGCGAATTGGACCCAGTTGAAGGAAACGCTTGACAGTCGCATCCCACCCACCCACGCGATTAACGAGACAGCCCAAATTGACGAGGCAGTCGAAACCCTCACCGTCGCCGTCCAGGACGCAATAGCCGACACCATACCAATCCGCACGCGACAACAACACAGTGCTGCCCTGCCCCAGGAAATCCTGGGCCTAATCTCAATGAGGAACCGCCTCAGGAGACATTGGCAGCGTACCAGACGCCAGCACTTCAAACAGCACATTAACAGGCTCCAGGGTATAATGCGGGAAAAAATACAAACATTTAAAACACAACAGTGGGACCAGAAACTCGAAGGGCTGGACACCACGCGACCTGGCGTGTGGCAGCTAGCCCGACACGTCACCAGGGAGAAACTGCACACCCCCACGTTACAAGGGCCCGACGGACCGGCATATTCTGCGGAAGAAAAAGCGGAACTGATGGCCCTCACACTCGCAGCGTCATTTACACCGAACCTGGATCCCTCAGACCCAGCGTTCACACTTGATACGGACCAGGAGGTCACACGCATCATGGCCCAACCAGCGCGCAACAACATCCGACAAACTAGTACAGCAGAAGTCATATGGGCCATCATGCATACCACCGCTAGGAAGGCCCATGGTCACGATGGCATTCAAAACCGTGTCTTCCAGGAGTTCACGGACAAAGCTGTAGACTATCTAACACACATCACGAATGCCATACTCAAGCACCAACACTTCCCCGCCTTTTGGAAGACGGCCAAGGTCCTGATGTTCAGGAAGCCGGGGAAAGACCACTCCCTCCCACAAAATTACCGACCCATCAGTCTGCTGAGCGCGCTCAGCAAGATCGTTGAGAAGGTAATACTAAAACGACTCACCAGGCACTGCATCACAAACGACACCCTGAGACTGGAGCTATTCGGTTTCAGGAATCACCACTCAACAGCACAACTACTCCTCCGCGTCGTTGAATACATAACACACGGATACAACACAAGGCAACCGGGGCGGTGTTCCTGGACATAGAAAAGGCTTTCGATCGTCTATGGCACAACGGCCTAATACGCAAACTTAGCGACGCAGGGTTCCCCGACGGGCTCGTACGTCTCATACACTCATATCTCACGGACAGGAGTTTCAACACCGACGTGAAGGGCAAACAATCGACACGACATGATATACAGGCAGGACTACCGCAAGGAAGTATCCTAGGGCCCTTACTGTTTAACCTCTACATTAACAACCTCCCAGCTACACATAACACGACGGTAGCAATCTATGCGGATGACACTGCCATCCTTGCGCAAGATTGGAAGCCGTCTAACATTAACTCACGACTGCAAACTGCACTCAGAACGGCGGAACCTTGGCTGGTGAAATGGCGTGTTAGAGTAAACGTCGACAAGTGCGAGGCCGTTCTGTTCACTAGAAGACCGAAGCAACTGCGCAAACATCAGCACTGCAACCCAATAACACTACACATACGCCCAATACGTTTCCGCGAGAAGGTCAAATACCTCTGTGTCTGGCTGGACAGGAAACTACTCTGGGGGGACCACATTCAACACGTGACCAACAAAGCTAACGCGAGGCTCAAACAACTCTACCCTATGCTTAACAGGCGTAGCACACTGAACAGGAGGGTGTCTAGGTCCATGTACATGACACTTATTAGACCCCTGATGACGTACGCAGCCCCTGTCTGGGGATACGCTGCGCCAACTCGCCTGCGTCGTCTGCACCTCATACAGAACAAAGTACTCAAAATCATAAGCAACGCTCCGCGCTACACACGCATCGCGGACCTTCACCGGGAATACCGGCTAGATACTATCTTGCAGGTATTCCAAAAACTCTCCACACGACTATACAATAACACGAGACTCTCGCGCAACCCGTTTATCCTTTCTCTGGGTAACTACGACCACAACCATAGATGGAAGCATAATAGACCAAAGACATTACTGGCTAGGAGCTAAACATCTATGGTCCATAGAACGCTAACACGACAGTACTGGCGAGCCCCTGCAACACAGTTATTACTGGAAACCCAGATGTGCGACTAGCCGAAAAACAGGCAACCGCAGGGAAACCATACTGTACACAGCACGCAAACCAGCCACACACACCCCCTATACCGTCTGTGAGCCGATCTATGACCGATCGCCCACTAATCTACAACGACCTTGAACTGTTGCAGGGAAGCAGCAACTGCAGCAAACGCCGCAACAAGCTCCAACAACGACAAAGGTAACGATGCACGATACCTCGAACTAACACAACCACACCTTGCATGCACTGTCGCAGATAGCAAGCCGCTACTGCCCTTCATACCCGTCCTACTGTCGCAGAGGTTTTTTTCCCTTGGCTCTTGCCTTGGCACTTCTTTTCCTCTGCCCTTACAACCGCTACCCTTCAATCGTTTTCCACCACTTCTATCTCCTGATGGACCATGTTAATGAGTAATCTTACCCAGACGCATGGACAACATCACAGCCCGCATCCTGTGACGCCTGATTCAAAAACTAACATGTTTACGGAGGTGACAGTAGAACTTTTGGTTTGGTCACCACGTTGGTGTGGGCGTGGAGGGGCCCCATCCTGTGTGAAATCACTCAGAAATGCAGAAGTCTCATCTGTTACATCCCCTTTTTATGTAATACTAGTGTCGATGGTCAATTAAATTTCGTGGTATTCACATTTGCTACTTGAAGTTAAAATCCGAAACGCGATGATTTTTCTGTTATATAATTACTGAGAAGCCACATCAGCCACTGTTAGTTATGACAAGTTAAATAAGTAATTAAAGATAATTGAGGGTCACTGTAAACCATTTTTAATAGTTTTCTCTTTTATGAAACTTAATTTAAACCTATATTATAGATGTGATATGGAATAGGTCATCCTTATATCCATTACAGAACTTGGAAACCCATTCAGGGAATATTCGTTCACATTTTTGTTGAACGCAGTTGGTTTTTATCATCCTGTAATAATTTACTTTTATCAATAGTACAATTTATAAGCAATGTTTTGTGAGTAGAATAAAAATTCCAATGGTAAACTTAACTGCTTTTTCGACGTTATTTTACCAGCTAACTAAAAATAGGAAAGCCTTGAACCCCTCCCACTAAATTTAGTTAGTATTAAGATTCTTTTACAGGGAGTGCAGTAGAGTTGATGCTGAAATCATTAAGTATTTGATTACATCATCGCTAGTCTCACTGAACTCTTCTGAACTCTACATGTCATGTGTGGTCTGGCGTCTCCTTACCAGCAACAGTTCCCAGGTTCAAACTAGTCAGTTCCCTAAAAAAACACGCTCAGAGCGTCGTTGCGCGCAAGTGGTAGGGAGACACGACTTAGAACAAACAGACACCACGCAGAATGTTGGAAGGTTGAGCAGGCGTGGCGTAACGTATCCCAGGACAGTATTCGCCCTCTGTAGGGTCGAGTGGATGCCGCAGTCAGCACCTGCATTGCCGCTCGTAGAGGCTACACCATGTACTGGTATGGGTGTTTCAGCATGGCTTGATATCTGATACCTCTGACCCGTTTGAGATACTGATATGTAAATGCTATCATATCATGTACTCCATTTCACTATTGAAACAATAAAGTTTGCGTGAATTGGAAACCTCTACATGGGTGCACTAAATGTTTCTCGGCAGTCCATCATGCTAATCGGAAAGAGTTCTTAATGTGTTAAGTTACAATTTGTTTCTCGGGTCACTGATCGCATAAGCAGGATTCTTATAGAGACCTCTTTCTTCAGTAAAAACAAAACAGAAGGCTTTTTTCCGGTCATTAAACTGATGCACCAGATTACCTCCACATTGCGAGCGTCTATAAAATTATGTGTGGCTGCTGCAAGTTGTGTACAGGCGGAAGGGAAAGGACTGTTAAAGAATATGTTAAGGAACACGAAAGTCATACGCTGCTGTAATAAATGTGAAATATGCAGCAGCGGAAATCACGAGAACTGTGGCGTTGACACCGATTTTAATAACGTACATGTGGTGGCGGAGGAAACCGAAGGTTATAGAGGAAAATACCGAGAAAGCGTATTAAATTTCTAAATGCTTCAGATGGCTCTAAGTACTATGGGACTTAACATCTGAGGTCATCAGTCCCCTAGACCAGGCTCATCCAAGAACTGCGCACCGCGGGCGCCAGGCAGTGTAGTTCAGCGCCCCGTCCGCGACCGTGTGTCGCTAGTGTCGCCATAGGAGCGAGAGAGAGAGAGAGAGAGAGAGAGAGAGAGAGAGAGAGAGAGAGCTGCAGAGTGAGTGAGACTGCTCTGCCCTGGACTGTCCCGCAGTCAGATCCAACGTAAATAACAGAGGAAGCGCACCTCTGTAAAAGAGGCCGATGAGCGGTAAAACAAGCAAACCATTTACCGTTTAGATAACAACCAGTGATCCCGTGGCGGAATTACTATGCAAAGCTTTAGAAAACAATATGCAAAACGAGAATCGAAGGACATCTTAGTTGTTTTCTGACCCACAGATTCATTCTATTAGTACTGCACATGCACACTCGTCATATGTACAATAGGTGTCTTCTGAAAAGTATATCAGTTTCTTAAATGGACTGGAGTCATAAATATTCTCGTTTAGAAAAAAATGTATGTAAAGGATATAGAGTCTCATTCTTACTGTTAGCAGTTACAAGTAAATATTTTTTGTTATACTTCGGGCTACATCTTTTTGTATCCCTTTTCAGAGTTTAGAAATCGGATCCTTAGTTTGCTGTTTTGTACGTAATAATTGTAGCCGACCTAGTTTGAATACTTATTAAAAAATAAAATTAAGGTTATGAAGCTCTTTAATTCTTACAGTTAGCATTGTTAAGGAAGACCACTAACATTTTACACATTTTTCTTTTTCGAGGACACGATTTTGTCTATGTTTGGTACAATATTCCGTGAGACTGATAACCTCAAAGAATTAGTCAAATTTTTATCGCCAAGTAATGAACGGTTCTTAGTTTTAGCAAGTTTTAAAAAAGAGAAAAAGTGCTCACAGATATATTTGGAACCAAACATTGAGAGAACTAGTGCTAGTGCAAAAGAGGATATTTCTCTCGTGGAAGATAGCTGTAAAAGTCATCCAAAGTTTTACACATAAGAAAGCGGTCCTTCAGGCGTATATGGCACTGTAGGTCAATCAGCTCTAGTTGAAGCACTTGTGAGACGTCGTCTGCCCGAAGGGAAATTGGGCGAACAAATATATCTAAGGCCTGTTGATGCTCACTTATCTCCAAAAATATGTTTTCAAACTGTTCTTGTAAATTAATTTCCCCCTCGGGTTTAAATAATGCGGACGCGCCGCTCCTTTTTCTTTTTGTCTGCTGCTGTTGACCATTCATCTCGATCCACTGTAGCCTTGCATCTCTTGACTAACGACTCTGTGTCACTTTGAACGGCTGCTGGTGCAGCGGTCTGTCGTCCGTACGAAGCGCACGTACAGCGGCATGGCGAGGCTGGGCGGGAGGTCCGCACAGTCAGCTAAGCGACAAGGCTCGGCCACTGCAGCAACATACGAATTCGCACCGGGCGCTGGCCGCGGGCGATCGCGGGCGCTGGTGCCCCAGGGGCACAGTTTGGACGGGCCTGCCCTAGACTTAGAACTACTTAAACCTAACTAACCTAAGGACATCACACACATCCTTGACCGAGGCAGGATTTGAACCTGCGACCGTAGCAGCAGCCCGGTTCCGGACTCAAGCGCCTAGAACCGCTCGGTCATAGCAGCCGGCTAAATTTCTAAGAACTAATGTAACTTCAATAGATAGGAGAGCTATAGGTTGCAGGCTCCGTGGATCCCCATCATCAAGAAACTGAATACGCCGCTGCGGTGTGCGAGAAATAAAAACAACGTCCAGGAAGCCATCTCTGAGGACAATAATATTGTTTGGTAAACAGAACCCCTCTCTTGCTCTGTCCGTTTCACTTCTATCAAATAACGGTGGCCCCCCAGTAGCAGCAAGAAGAATTTTAACCAGTAATTCTCCTCTGGCATAAGTGTGGGAAAAATCCATTTATATCCAATGACAATGGTACACCAAAACAAGTCACAATAATTTCAAGCAGTAACCCTACTTCTTAAGTATTAGCTCTTGAATACTTCGCTTACTAGCCAATGAAGATGGCCCACCAACGAGAGCAGTAGGTATTTTAATCCCACTTTTCCGGCATGAGCGAGGGAAAGCGCCCTGCTGTGTAAGAGATCGCGACACTGGTCTCTGACAGTCTTCAATCAATCGCGAATACCACAAGGTCCTGAATCAGAGAGGTCGAAACGTCGTCTGTGTAGAAGGTATACGATGGAACCTAACAACCCAGAAGTTTTTACCTTCAGTGACGGCGACCACCAAAGTCTGCAGACTTACAATGACTTGACTGTCTCATCTTCCATAAACGGAGAACAGTTATCATTATTATTCAAATTTTTTAGCAAATTTTAATCTTACTATGAGGTACTCACCTGTCACCAATGTAAAAGAGAGTAACTCCAATGGCGGTGGAAACGAAGAGGCTCACGGAATACACGGTATTTGGGTACAGTTCCTTATCGCACACCCAGTCCTCCTGCGAAGCGGCAGTAAGGGACAGCCACGTGGTGTCGTAGTCCCAGCCATACAAGCAGGGTGTAGTTTCGTTCTCTTCCCCTTGGGTCTTCATCAGGCATCGACTGTACTCTCCGTCTTGTCTGTGGAAGTCAATAGATTTTAAAAGGACCTCTGATATGAGGGTATGCTTATTTGTTGATAACACATGTTGAGTAGCCTATTGTCCAGTGTGGCAACCGACTCCAAACGATCAACCATTGTTCTATTTACAATGCCAGAAAAGACACCAGACTATGAAAAAAACAGACTGATAACAGATCAAAGAAATAAAACTGTCCAAAAATAGTTCTTCTCAATGTGTAACAAATAAAAGTATATCAGTTTTTATAGCGATCTCAGGGAAAATACAAAATGATGAATGCAGTTTCAGATATGAAATGTCAATTCTCTTATTACTTACTTCTCGAAAATATTTTTAAGTTACTAAGAACGGCAGCACTGTGTCCAATAAAATATCTTTACGTAATAAAGTGAAGCTGCAGCTAAAAGAATGAATTTTTTTAATTAACCTCATGAAAAGCGATATACTTATAGAGTTAGCATAATTCATAGCTCTACCCCGAGAAAGACCAAAATCTCGCCCTCAGTGTTGCGTCGTGTAAGTGAGTCGTACTACACACTGTTGACCACAAACGGACTTTATCTACATCTGGTGTGATACACATCTAGAATATGAGGAATACCACAAAAGTATGGAGATATAATGGATAATAGACTAATACATCGACGCCGAGGAGTAATAAATCACTTTGTGGATTCAAAAGAAAAAATTGATTGTATAACTATTGAAGCAGGAGCGAAACAGAAGAAATTAGCATATATGCAGTTGTGCACTTCCATATATATTTCATCTCCAGATCTACCATAAGTAATGTATATTAACAAGTTTGTTCATCGCATCCATAATTTTTTCGTTCTTGGTTTGATACTGAGACAACGAACAAAATACAAATTCGTGTAACTGACAGCTGCCGACTCTGTTTAGAGACTTTCACTTACTCTGCCGGTGATGTAATCCGAGATTCGTGGAGCAGATGACTATGGCTACTCCTCCGAGGTTGCCAATAGACATTTGACAAGGAGGGTTAAGATTCGTCATTTACTTGTCATATGTAAAACCTCAATTAAAGTCCTAGCGAAAGGAAGTGATAAGATACTGCTTTTGTAGAAAAACTGGAACTGATTTCGAGAGCAGCTACAGTTATAGAAAGTGAGTGCTTTACAACTATGCAGACAAAGCGCATTGGTGCCTGGGACAATCGTAGCTGAGGTAGACAGCTTGCAACGTGAAACGTGAAAAGTAAGAGTAGCCTATGCATGAAACGACTTTCTTGTAATCAAAAAATTTGCCTCACTGCTTTAGACTATTCCATCAAGATGACTAGGGAAATTCAAGCGAATTTAGCAGGGTAAATCAGTCTCACGCTCACAAACCATTCTTATCACAACTGAGTCGTCAAACAATACCTAGAAGTTTCCAAGACTTGACTACGCTAGCGGCAAGAAGAATGCGTTTTCGTAGTTGGAATCAAGACTTGTCTGTTCCGGACGTTCATTCTAGCACGACACTCTGTGTCCTCCAAATTTCTCATAGTCTTTATTTTCGAATGTCCGTACGGAGCATCTTGTAGCTGAAACTATTTGATTCTATACAGCAATGAAAAGCTTCTACGTGTCTGCAGTAATGTCTGACTGCCACACGAAGGAAAGCTTTACAAAATCAGTGAGGCAGGAAACAGTGAAAGAAGTTCGGAATCCATACAGCAAGCCATCAAGAAAAGGGCTAACACTGAATGCCACCTGAAGTAGCATATTATTTTCACTATTACACCTCGATAGTAGTTCCTATGAACAAAGGACCTCGCCGTTGGTGGGGAGGCTTTCCTGCGTCAGCGATACAGATAACCGTACCGCAGGTGCAACCACAACGGAGGGGTATCTGTTGAGAGGCCAGACAAACGTGTGGTTCCTGAAGAGGGGCAGCAGCCTTTTCAGTAGTTGCAGGGGCAACAGTCTGCATGATTGACTGATCTGGCCTTGTAACATTAACCAAAACGGCCTTGCTGTGCTGGTACTGCGAACGCTGAAAGCAAGGGGAAACTACAGCCGTAAGTTTTCCCGAGTGCATGCAGCTTTACTGTATGGTTAAATGATGATGGCGTCCTGGGGTACAATAATACGGAGGTAAAACAGTCCCCCTTCGGATCTCCGGGCGAGGACTCCTCAGGAGGACGTCGTTGTCAGGAGAAACAAATATGGCGTCCTACGGTTCGGAGCGAGGAATGTCAGATCCGTTAATCTGGCAGGTAGGTTAGAAAATTTAAAAAGGGAAAAATTTAAGTTACAGCTAGATATAATGGGAATTAGTGAAGTTCGATGACAGGGTTATAAACACAAAATCAGATAGGGGTAATGGTGGAGTATGTTCAATAATGAATAAAAAAATAGGAGCGCGGCCAAGCTACTACGAACAGCATAGTGAACCCATTATTGTAGCAAAGATAGACACGAAGCCCACGCCTACCACAGTAGTATAAATTTATATGCCAACCAGCTCCGCAGATGACGAAGAGATTGAAGAAATTATTCAGATAGTGAAAGGAGACGAAAATGTAATAGTCATGGAGGACTGGAATGCGATGGTAGGAAAAGAAGAGAAGGCAAAGTTGTAGGTGAATATGGAATGGGGTTAAGGAATGAAAGAGGAAGCCGCATTGTAGAATTTTACACAGAGCATAACTTAATCATAGCTAACACTTGGTTTAAGAATCATTAAAGAAGGTTGCATACATTGAAGAAGCCAGGAGATACTAGACGGTATCAGATAGATTATATAATGGTAAGACATATTTAGGAACCAGGTTTTAAATTGTAAGCCATTTCCAGGGGCAGATGTGGACTCCGACCACGATCTAATGGTTATGAACTGTAGCTTAAAACTGAAGAAACTGTAAAAAGGATGGAAATTAAAGAGATGGGACCTGGATAAACTGACAGAATCAGAGGTTGTAGAGAGTTTCAGAGGGAGCATTAGCGAATGATTGACAAGAACGGGGGAAAGCAGTACGGTAGAAGCAGAATGAGTAGCTTTGAGAAATGAAATATTAAAGGCAGCAGAGGATCAAATGGGTAAAAAGACGAGGGATAGTAGAAATCCTTGGGTAACAGTAGAGATATTGGATTTACTTGTTGAAAGAAGAAAATATAAAAATGCAGTAAATGAAGCATGCAAAAAGGGATACAAACGTCTGAAAAATGCGTTCGACACGAAGTGCAAAATGTCTAAGCAGGGATGGCTACAGGACAAAGGTAAGGATGTAGGGGCATATATCCCTAGGGGTATGATAGATACTGCCTCAGGAAAATTAAAGAGAGTTTTGGAGAGAAGAGAACCACTTGTATGAATATCAAGAGCTCAGATGGAATCCCAGTTCTAAGGAAAGAAGGGAAAGCAGAGAGTTAGGAGGGCGATGTACTTGAGGGCAATGTTATAGAAAGGGAAGAGGATGTAGACGAAAATGAAATGGGAGATATGATACTGCGTGAAGAGTTTGACAGAGCACTGAAAGACCTGAGTCGAAACAAGGCCCCGGGAGTAGACAACATTCCATTAGAACTATTGACGGCCTTGGGAGAGCCAGTCCTGACAAAACTCAACCATCTGGTGAGCAAAATGTATGAGATAGGCGAAATACCCTCAGACCTCACGAAGAATATAATAATTCCAATCCCAAAGAATGCAGACGTTGACATATGTGAAAATTACCTAACTATCAGTTTAATAAGTCACTGCTGCAAAATACTAACGCGGATTCTTTACAGACGAATGGAAAAATTGGTAGAAGCTGACCTCGGGGAAGATTAGTTTGGATTTCGTAGAAAGGTTGGAACACGTGAGGCTATATTGACCCTACGACTTATCTTAGAAGATAAATTAAGAAAAGATAAACCTATGTTTCTGCCATTTGAAGACTTAGAGAAAGCTTTTGACAACGTTGACTGGAATACTCTCTTTCAAATTCTGAAGGTGGCAGGGCTCAAATACAGGGAACTAAGGGCTATTTACAATTTGTACAGAAACCAGATGGCAGTTGTAAGAGTCGAGGGGCATGAAAGGGAAGCAGTGGTTGGGAAGGGAGTGAGACAGAGTTGTAACCTGTCTCAGATGTTATTCAATCTATATGTTACGCAAGCAGTAAAGGAAACAGAAGAAAAATTTGGAGTAGGAATTAAAATCCATGGAGAAGAAATTAAAGTTTTAAGGTTTGCTAACGACATCACAATTCTGTCAGAGACATCAAAGGACCTGGAAAAGCAGTTGAACGGAATAGACAGTGCCTTCAAAGGAGCACATAAGATGAACATCAGCAAAAGCGAAACGAGGATAATGGAATGTAGTCGAATTAAATCGGGTGATGCTGAGGGAATTAGATTAGGAAGAGCAAAATAACTGATTATGGTCGAAGTAGAGAGGCTATGAAATGAAGATTGGCAATCGCAATGAAAGCGTTTCTGAAGAAGAGAAATTTGTTAACATCGAGTACAGATTTGAGTGTCAGGAAGTTTTTTCTGAAAGTATTTGTATGGATTGTAGCCATGTATGGAAGTGAAACATGGACGATAAATAGTTTAGACAAGAATCTTTGGAAATGTGGTGCTACAGAAGAATACTGAAGACTAGATGGGCAGATCACGTAACTAATGCGAGGTACTGAATAGAATTGGGGAGAAGAGGAGTTTGTGGCACAACTTTACTAGAAGAAGGGATCGGTTGGTAGGACACCTTCTGAGGCATCAAGGGTTCATTAATTTAGTATTAGAGGGAAGTGCAGAGGATAAAAATTGCAGAGGAAGACGAAGGCATGAATACACTAAACAGATTCAGAAGGATGTAGGTTGCAGTATATACCCGGAGATGAAGAAGCTTGCACGGGATAGAGTAGCATGGAGAGCTGCACAAACTAGTCTCTGGACTGAAGACCGCAATAACAACAACGGTAGTTGTCATATGAATATGTCAATATTGTTCCACTAACCACTTCTTTAGGAGCAATTTGGTGGTAAATTGGTTAAAAACTGTACCTAATTTTAGGGCACTACAGCAAACCAGCCCAGGCTTAGTCTGGTAATACTTTCGCTCTTATTACTATTGCGTTTCTTTTTGTCTTAAGTGTACTGAAAATTGAAAAGCTCATTCAGCAGACTCTGTTCTCATTTAGTGATAAAGCTTCCTAAATAAGCACTCGTTCCTTTGATGTATCGATACAAATATACGGGCAGTGAAGTTATTCAAATTAAGTCCGGTGATGCAGAGGGAATATTGCTCTCTAGACAGCAAAACAATTTTACGGTGGCAAAAGGAAAATGGATGTAAAACCTAGATTGACAGTAGCAAGAACAGCTTTTCTCGAGAGATAAAAATGCCAACATCAATGATGAATTTTAAAGTTAGGAAGTCTTTTCGAAAAATAATTGTCAGCATTCCTGCTATTATTTAATGGTGTACGTTGTTGAAAGTAAACATACACATTATCTCTAGTTTAGCATTACTCAGGATTAGAGTCACAGAAATGAGAATAACATATGCTGGGCTATCGTGCTGTTTTCTATTCTTTTTAGATAGCTGGCCCCACTGCCTACCTGAAATTTGGAGAGAACAGTGTCTTGCGCTACACTCGACGAACTGGTCCCATCATGAAGGATTGGCTGGCCGGTGTGGCCGAGCGGTTCTAGGCGCTTCAGAGTGGAACCGCGCGACCGCTGCGGTTGCAGGTTCGAATCCTGTCTCGGCCATGGATGTGTGTGATGTCCTTAGGAGAGTTAGGTTTAAGTAGTTCTAAGTTCTAGGGGACTGATGACCTCAGATGTTAAGTCCCATAGTGCTCAGAGCCACGTGAACCATTTGCCATGAAGGATTACAGAAACAAAAACGCTTTTTTCTTGCCATTGCCTTAACTAAGGCTCTGTAACATTCCAAGCAGGTCGTCTCATGCTTAAGCTACCTCTTCTTTCATCTTTTACGTTCTGAGTTGTCTATCTCAGCCACGACTATGTCAATGACGGAAAGTCTCCTGAACCAACGCCATGTCTACATAGTTGTAAAGTGCTCTCTTTCTAAAACGGTAGCTGATTTCGTAATCAGTTCCAATTTTGCTGAAAATGCTGTATCTTATTAGTTCCTTTCTGTAGTACAGGCTGGCCATAATTAAAATTTCGCTACTTGAATGAGCCCAAAGAAAAGAAAGAGTGACCATAGGAGAACGGAACTTTGTGGAAAAAATTGTAACGACAGAGAAATAACGAATACATCACTGAAAGAAATTCAATATAATTTTCGCATGAGAGGATTTAAATCTGATTATATTCATCTACATCTACATCTATACTCCGCGAGCCACCTTACGGTGTGTGGCGGAGGGTACTTATTGTACCACTACCTGATCCCCCCTTCCCTGTTCCATTCACGAATTGTGCGTGGGAAGAACGACTGCTTGTAAGTCTCCGTATTTGCTCTAATTTCTCGGATCTTTTCGTTGTGATCATTACGCGAGATATATGTGGACGGTAGTAATATGTTGCCCATCTCTTCCCGGAATGTGCTCTCTCGTAATTTCGATAATAAACCTCTCCGTATTGCGTAACGCCTTTCTTGAAGTGTCCGCCACTGGAGCTTGTTCAGCATCTCCGTAACGCTCTCGCGCTGACTAAATGTCCCCATGACGAATCGCGCTGCTTTTCGCTGGATCATGTCTATCTCTTCTATTAATCCAACCTGGTAAGGGTCCCATACTGATGAGCAATACTCAAGAATCGGACGAACAAGCGTTTTGTAAGCTACTTCTTTCGTCGATGAGTCACATTTTCTTAGAATTCTTCCTATGAATCTCAACCTGGCGCCTGCTTTTCCCACTATTTGTTTTATGTGATCATTCCACTTCAGATCGCTCCGGGTAGTAACTCCTAAGTATTTTACGGTCGTTACCGCTTCCAATGATTTACCACCTATGGCATAATCGTACTGGAATGGATTTTGTTCTGCTGCTGTTCGAATGAGTTATGCTAATGGATATTTATGTATCTACATAAATTAACATGGAAATTCTGGGTGATCTAGAGTGTGTTTCACTTGTTAACTTCGATTTCGAACACAATTCGTAAATCCTTCTGGAAACCTCGATCCAGTGGGAGCAGGAATGGTAGCCTGCTTTACGAATAACAAGCAACAACGGTCAAAGAACGTCTCTGCAAAGATTCGAAAGAAACATCAGTACCATGGAATTGGATTTTTTTCATCATTTAGCAAACGAGAAGGAAACATTACCAAAGCAATCGACAGGCCTTAAAAGTATGGATCTCATGCTGAATAACATATGAAGAGGCAGATTAGCACATTGCCCAAAAATGCAGTTTAGTGTCTGTGATAATGAACGTAATTTTCAGGTTCTTGTCTTCTGAATCCTTAAATGAATAAGCATTTGTTTGCGTTTATTCTCGCTTCTCTCTCCAAGAACGTACTTATGCATTCTCGTAGTAGGGTGAGACAACACTGTATTCCAATTACTTTTCATTCTATTGAAATATCCTTTCCCTGCAAACCGTCACAGTGATTTATTTGTTTGTATTTTGGGAAAACTGCAATCGTAATGGATAATTATACACCTCAATGTTTCATATGCCGTATGCTGCAAGAGCGGAAACTAATATTACTACCTCTGCTACCATGAACTGAAATTGTTAACAGCCCCTTTCGGGCAGGAAAGCTTAAAATGGGAAATTTAATTGAACGCTTTACGTATACACTACTGGAAAAACTCAGTACATCTGGAAAGAAGACGTCGATTTTGGTTCGATGGCGGCCTATGCTACCTGGGGGATAGAAGATGTACTTATTATGGTTTCAACGTCGTCCGCCAACAGATAGCGTAGGGGCACACTTGCCAGAGTGCCAGCTGTGTGTATCCGTAAATAGGAGATGCACACAGCCAGAAGGCTCCGTGTGGTGCAAACGTCTGAAACCTTGCCATAGAAACGCACTTGTGCTTTCCACAACCAAGTGAACGAGTCTGAAAGCCTTTCGAGTGGCGGGATGATTCATTCGGAAAATTATCACCAAGTTGAACGGGCTGCGTCAGTTACAAGTATCAGTGATCACTTGAATATTCTCGCAACCGAAGAAGGGCACAGACTCACGGCTGGATCGTCGTATTGGAGGAGGAGATTAGTGTTTAACGTCCCGTCGACAACGAGGCCATTAGAGACGGAGCGCAAGCTCGGGTGAGGAAAGGATAGGGAAGGAAATCGGCCGTGCCCTTTCAAAGGAACCATCCCGGCATTTGCCTGAAGCGATTTAGGGAAATCACGGAGAACCTAAATCAGGATGGCCGGAGACGGGATTGAACCGTCGTCCTCCCGAATGCGAGTCCAGTGTGCTAACCACTGCGCCACCTCGCTCGGTATCGTCGTATTGTAGGGGCGCCAGTGGCATATCGTACAGCTACCACAGCGCAGGTAAGAGGGCTTGTGAGTCCAAACGTCTGAACCCGAAGTGTTGCAAGTCGGTTATAATCAGTGGGACTACGGGCACGAACACCTCTGGCCCGTCTTCCACTCGCGCCGCAGCATCGACGTGGACGGCTCGACTGCCGCCGTCAGAGGGTCACTTGGAAGATGGAATGGCGCGCCGTGGTCTTCAGCGATAAAAGCAGATTCTGCCTGCACGCAAGTGATGGTCGACTGCGCGTACGAAGTACACCATGTGATCAAAAGTATCCGGACACCCCCAAAAACATACGTTTTTCATATTAGGTGCATTGTGTTGCCACCTACTGCCATGTAATCTATATCGGCGACCTCAGTAGTCATCAGCCATCGTGAGAGAGCAGAATGGCCGCTACGCACATCTATCCAGGCCATCACTCAGCAATTCCAAACTGTATCAGGATCCACTGCAAGTACAATGACAGGCGCGAAGTGAGAAAACTTGGATTTCACGGTTGAGCGGCTGCTCATAAGTCACACATCAAGCCGGTAAATGCCAAATGACGCCTCGCTTGCTGTAAGGAGCGTAAACATTGAACGATTGAACTGTGGAAAGAATTTGTGTGGCGTGAAGAATCACGGTACACAATGTGGTGATCCGATGGCAGGGTGTGGGTATGGGGAATGCCCGGTGACCGTCACCTGCCAATCTGTGTAGTGCCAACAGTAAAATTTGGAGGCGGTTGTGTTATGGTGTGGACGTGTTTTCATGGAGGGGGCTTCCACCCCTTATTGTTTTGCGTGGCACTATCACAGCACAGGTGTACATCGATGTCTTAAGCACCTTCTTGCATCCCACTGTTGAAGAGCAATTCGGAGATTGTGATTGCCTCTTTCAACACAATCGAGCACGTGTTCATAATGTACGGCCTGTGACGGAGTGGTTACACGACAATAACATGTTTGTAATGGACTGGCCTGCACAGAGTCCTGACATGAATCCCGAAGAATACCCTTGGGATGTTTTGCAACGCCGACTTCGTATCAGGCCCCATCGACCGACATCGATACCCTTCCTCAGTGCAGTACTTCGTCAAGAATGGGCTGCCATTCGCCAAGAAACCTTCCAGCACCTGACGGACAAGTTACAACTGTTGTTCATCCTTGGTATTTCTCTAAGGGGCACTAACCGGCGTTTGGTGCCTGTAGAACGTTCTTAGGGATGTTTCACACATTCCCCTCCTAAAAGTAAGAAAATTACATGTTCTTTCAAAAATAAAAGTTCATCTAGAATCCACAATGTTTTCAACAGAGTACTAAAGACGAACCTCATAAAATAAGTGCCGTCTACTGCGAAATATGTCATGCATCACTAATTCATGGCAGATAGCAATATACCATTGATAACAGCCACACCCTCACCCCGCCATATGAAAGGTGATAGGAGAAATTTCAATAAGAACCGACCCATTTCACTACTGACATCGTTTTCCAAAATATTTGCGATTGTGCTGAACTCCAGATCTTAACTGATCAACAACAATTTCCTTAGTAAATCACAAATGTGCACATCAGAGGAGTTGCACAACTGAGAATGCTATTCGCACGACCGCTCACCAAAATTTACTACCATAAAACGATAATGGAACAGCGACTAACATTTTCAGTTGATTATCTAAGAAATCTGACTGTATGAATTAGGAGGTTTTATAGAATTGGTGGTACTGCCAACCAATGGATGATATATCTAACAAACCTAAAGCAAAATGTTATACTTACTAATTCTTCCTTTGTAAGGATGGGAGACTCTTCTGAATAGGGGAAATGACTTATTGGGTTTCATAAGGCTCTATTGCAGGTCCTCTGATGTTACTCATATATGTTCAAATGGTTCAAATGGCTCTGAGCACTATGCGACTTAACTTCTGGGGTCATCAGTCGCCTATAACTTAGAACTAATTAAACCTAACCAACCTAAGGACATTACACACATCCATGCCCGAGGCAGCATTCAAATCTGCGACCGTAGCGGTCGCTCGGCTCCAGACTGTAGCGCCTAGAACCGCACGGCCACTCCGGCCTGCAATCATATATGTACACGACCTTTCTAGTAATACACGATAAACATAGTTAATTCTTTTGTTGATAATACCGGTATTGTAATCAATACTGACATACATACAACAACATAAGAAAAGATGAGTGATGTTCTTATAGTAAAGAGTGCTTTTCTACAAATTCTCTCACTCTAAATTTAGAAGTCACAATTAATTGAACCCTCTACATCTGGAGGTACTTCACAAATGATGAAGGTAACACACAGTGAGGACAGTGTAACTGGAATGGATACTTCAAAACTTTTAGGTTTGCAGTTTGGTGAGGATTTAAACTGGAGGAAACACAGTTTTTAGCTCCTAAAACTTCTCAGTTCATTCACATTTGCACTTTGAATCATTATAAATCTTGGGGAGAGAGAATACATTAAGTAATATGATCTGCGTATTTTCATTGAATAATGTCGTACGAAATAATACTCTGGGGAAACCCATCTTCACAGAAGAAAATTTTTATTGCTCAAATATATTTTTTGTGAATAATAAATATGTTTTTATTTGTGATCCGCAGTGTATCTACTCTTTTATGAAGTTTCTTGTAAGTAGCCCACTACTATTCAAAAGGAACAACGAAGGGCATCATGAAAAAATCAGAAGAGGAATGACATTCGCTATTCCACATTAATCTTTAGCTGAAAAAAAATTACTGAAGAATGCTGCCAACAGACTTTTGGTCACTTGCCAAACGATACACAGTAGCTTACATACAGAAAAGTTAAATATGAAAACAAACTGGAAAGGTTTCTCCTTGAAAATGCCTTCTATACCATAGATGCTGTATGAAAATGTTGGTGTGTAGGATTAAATAATTCCCATCTGTATTAAAACAAACACCAGTAACTGGTTTCGTCGTAAATATCGTTTCACGTGAACTGGTAACATGAATGTAAAATGATTGGTTCCACATCATTATGATTAATCGTGCAAATGTTCCATGGAATAATAAAGGAACTATCTACCTCACTAAATAAATGTTAAAAGCAGCGTGTTGTAGAGTCCAAGAGATAGTAGGTAATTACAGCAAAGACTTAGAGGGACAGTAACTTCGGCCACACGCACACATCTTAAGTCTCAGCGAAAATGCCTTGACTGTTCTCTCACTAGTAAACAAGACGCATTCTTCCAGAATGTGAAGTAATGACCGACGTACAAGTCAAGCCACTGATGCCTCCGAAAGAAGTTGGGAACCGGGAGCGAATTGCTCTATTCAGATCCTCCTGAAGAGTTCGTAGCGCAAGCCGTAAACTAACGTTTGTAGATGAAAACATAATAGAAGATCAGAATGCTTTATGGTTTCATTGACTACGATTTTTAGACATTGGTTCAGAGTGAAGCCTACAAGGTATTCATGTGCGTACATTGTATTTTTGGCAGTGCCTTATAGTACGAATATTTCAGGAAGCCATCTAAACATTGAATTTAGTTTGCGTTGTGCCTTCCCCTCTCCAGTCCAATTCGCTGGATGTTTACTGAATCCATGGCATGAACGAAATATTGTTCACCAACATATTCACTTTATGTGGTATTTCAAACAAAAATGAATACTGCGTTTCTTTTCCCTTGCATGCTTGGATTTGTCGGTCTTGGCACAACTTTCGCTGACTATGAATCTCATTGCTCATTTTACTGTGTTCAGTGACGCTTATGTGCTTGTAAATTCGAGACCCTCATTTTCTCATCCCACTCAACAAACCTTTGCCTACTGCTCTGCTATTTTAATGTGTTATTGTGTCCTTGAATACTTCATTTACCCCCAAAAATTATAAAACATTGTAAAACATTATACTATTCAGCCGTCGTTTTGCTATATACTAGTAACAACCGTTTAGCTAAATATAACAGGTTATTTACTTGCCTTGGTATTGTAACATTCTTCCACATTTCCGCAGTTAAATTTGTACCTTCCCTTCCTGGGACATGGCACCAGTGTTCAGGTACCGTCAGAGCAATTATCCTGGCGTATGAAGACATTGTTGAAAATATTACTGCGATGACATTGAAGATGATGTTCATTCGTATTTGGAACTTTCCAAAACTTCCAAGTTCTTCTATTATATCTTCAAATTTAATATTTTGCTTAATCAAGTTGTGTTTAACTCCATCCTGAAACTAAACATATTCAGAAGCATAGAATTTTAGTACAGCTGTTTCTCTCTCCGTTGTAATATTGATTTAAAAATTGTTAGGAGAATTAGATTGACGTTGGTACTTGTAAATTTTGCATGAGGTACCTGTTCCAGATCTTTGCAGGAAAGAGTCGCTTAGAAATACAACTCTGGCTAAGACAAACATTTGTTTGAATCAGTTCGTCTTAGTATAACAGATTTTGATATTTATATAACAAGAGCGGAGCATTATCTGAAAATCTACCTTCAAGATGTAACTCACAGTTGTTTTCGCAGAGGAAAAAACCAAAGGAAACATAGTAGCAGTACAAGTAATGACAGTAAACTGAGTTCCCCTTCTCTATCTTACACCTCTGTTTATAATATGAAGAACGTTATCGTCTGTATCGGATGCCGGCACTGACGACAGTTAGATTATCACAACACGGAACCACAATGCCTGATTACCTTGCAGTCTGCCATAGCGCGTTGTTTTTGGTGGTGTTTTGCCCCCAGCGTCTTGTACACAGGACGACTGTATGACTTCTGCACGGCCCTACGGTTTGTACACCTTGCTAATCGCTGTTAACTGCTCAGCGTGCTTAGCAATCGCAACGCGTGCGGTGAAAAGAGCGTACCATAATTACGGAAAAACGGACATCGACGAGTTAGATATGAGTTTTCTTTAAGATAAAGATAGTGGCGACTGCACAGTTACACGTTGCATCACAGAAATTTCTTCTACAAATTTAGACCTATGTTTCCCACCAGTAGACTCCCCTTCGTCACGAAAGCTCTCTTTAGCTGTGCTAGTCTGTTTTATTTGTTCTCCTTGCTTCGTCCATCATGGGTTATTTTGACTGAAAGGCAACAGAATTCCATGACTTTTTTCATTTCGTGATCACCAGTTTTAATGTCGAGATTCTCGCTATTCTCATTTTTGCCTCGTCTCGTGACTTTTGTCCTTTTCCGATTTATTCTCAACCCATTAGACTATTCCATTCAACTCATCCTGTAATTCTTTTTCACTTTCACTCAGGATATAAAATTCATCAGCTAATCTTAACGTTGGTATCTGTTCGCCTTGCACTTAAATCCCACTCCTGAACCTTTCTTTTGTTTTCTTCATTGCTTCTTTGATATATAGACTGAACAGGAGGAGCAAAAGACTACGTCCCTGTCTTACAACCTTTTTAATCCGAGAATATCTTTTTGTTCTTCCACTCTTATTTTTTCCTATTGGTTATTCTACGTATTCTGTATCATCCGTCTTTCCCTATAGCTTACCCCTATTTTTGTCAGGATTTTGAACATCTTGTACCATCTTCCATTGTCGAATGCTTTTTCCAGGTCGACGAATCCTGTGCACGTGTCTTGAATTTTCGTCAGTTTTGTTTCCATCAAGGAACTGCCTCTTTGGTGCCTTTGCCGTTACTAACGCCAAACTGATCCTAATCTTGGACGCATGAGCTGTTACTCCGACTGTTGCGATGATTCTCGCACTTCTCAGCTCTTGCAGTCTTCGGAATTGTATGGATGATGTTTCTCCTAATGTCTGGTGGTACATCACCAGTCTCATACATTCTACACACAAACCTGAACAATTGTTTTGTTTCCACTTCCCGCAATGACTTTAGCGATTGCGACTCTTTTATCAGTGACGTGTGACAACAGAAGATAGCAAAAGGAAAGCTGAAGTACTAAATTTCATGTTTAAGAAACCATTCACGCTGGGGG
This sequence comes from Schistocerca americana, assembly GCF_021461395.2. NCBI lineage: Eukaryota > Metazoa > Arthropoda > Insecta > Orthoptera > Acrididae > Schistocerca > Schistocerca americana. The sequence continues at coordinate 427,357,338 of NC_060121.1, read as the reverse complement.
ATCGCACAAACAAACGGTCGTTTGAACATCACACAGACTCCCGTACAGAAGACATACTCGTAGTAATAGATGCCCCTGGCATAGAGAAGCAGCTGAAACAGTTGACAACAAGTAAGTCGCTATATCCGTATGGAATCCCAATTCGGAATTACAAAGAGTAGTTTACTGCACAGGTCCCTTACTTAGGTCTGGAACCGCGTGACCGCTACGGTAGCAGGTTCGAATCCTGCCTCGGGCATGGATGTGTGTGATGTCCTTAGGTTAGTTATGTTTAAGTAGTTCTAGGTTCTAGGGGACTGATGAACTCAGAAGTTTAGTCCCATACTGCTCAGAGCCATTCGAACCATTTGAACCCTTACGTAGCTTGTATTTATCGCGAATCTGTCGTCCAGAGAATAGTCCCAAACGAATGCAAACAAGTTGAGGTGACTCATGTACACTCATGCTCATAAATTAAGGATAATTGCAGAATGTGGTGCCACACAACGTGGCACTACACAAAACCGGCGCTAATAGCATAGACACATAGGGAACACACACGACACAGATCTGTAAGTCCACAGTATTGGTGATAAGTTGAGAAAACCGTCCCGAAACACATGTGCTACTCTGGATCAGGTGGTCGAGCAGCTTCTGGGGTACAGCCTCCCATTCTTGCATCAGTGCCTGTCGGAGCTCCTGAAGTGTCATAGGGGTTTGAAGACGTGCAACGATACGTCGACCGAGAGCATCCCAGACGTGCACGATAGGGTTAGGTCCGGAGAACACGCAGGCCACTCCATTCGGCTGATATCTTCTGTATCAAGGTACTCCTCCACGATGGCAGCTCGGTTGGGCCATGCGTTATCACCCATCAGGAGGAAGGTGGGTCCCACTACACCCCTGAAAAGCCGGGTATACTGGTGCGAAATGACGTCCCTATACACGTGACCTGTTACAGTTCCTCTGTCAATGACATGTAGGTGTATACGTGCACCAATCATAATCCCACCCCACACCATCAAACCACGACCTCCATACAGGTCCCTTTCAGAGACATTAAGGGGTTGGTATCTGGCTCTTGGTTCACGCCAGATCAAAATCCGGCGAGAATAACTGTTCAGACTACACCTGGACTCGTGCTTGAACATAACCTGGGACCACTGTTCCAGTGACTATGTACTGTGTTCTTGACATCAGGGTTTACGGGCTCTTCTGTGACCAGGGGTCAGTGAAATGCACTTTGCAGGTCTCCGGGCGAATAAACCATGTCTACCCAGTCGTCTGTAGGCTGTGTGTCTGGAGACAACTGTTTCAGTGGCTGCGGTAAGGTCCCGAGCAAGGCTGCCTGCAGTACTACGTGGCCGCCTGCGGGCACTGATGGTGATATATCGGACTTCTTGTGGTGTTGTACACTGTGGACGTCCCGTACTGTAGCGCCTGGACACGTTTCCTGTCTGCTGGAATCGTTGCCATAATCTTGAGATCACACTTTGTGGCACACGGAAGGCCCATGCTACCACAAGCCCGTATTTGACCAGCCTCCAGTTGCCCTAGTATTCTACCCCTCACAACGTCATCAATATGTGTTCTTTGAGCCATTTTCAACACAAAGGCACAATTAGCACGTCTGAAAACATCTGCACACTTACTCGCTTCACCATACTCTGACATGCACCAACACATCTCTGCGTATGTGGACTGCAGCCAGCGTCACCGTGCGACGACCGCAGGTCAAATGCACCGCACGGTCATACCCCGAGATGATTTAAATCCGCAAACCGCCCACCAGAGCGTTGTTTCGCCATGTATCAGCACTGTCTTCAATTTATATGCATGACTGTATACAAGGGTAAAAGAACGGACCTACAACATTGCAGACCAATTTTCTTAACGTCAGTTTGCTGCAGAGATCTTGAACATGTTTCCAGTGGTAATATAACAAATTTCCTTCAGACAGAAGAGCTTTTGTCCACAAATCAGCATGGATTTAGAAAGCGTCACTCGTGCTTGAATGAGCATGCCCTTTTTTCATTGCATTCTGTGAGCTATTGATGAACGGCAGAAGGCAGATACCATACTCCTAGATTTCTGAAAACCTTTTGATAAGGTATCGCACTGTGAACTGTTGACGATGGTCGAAGTATACGGAGTAGATTCCCAGATTCGCGAGTCGGTCGAAGACTTCTCAAGCAACAAGAACATCTTCAGAAATGCCCCAGGTAAGTGTGACTGGACGGCTTTTATTCTCTATATGGTTCAATGACCTGACCGACAGGTTAGGAAGCGGTTTGCTATTGATGCTGTGTTGTACGCGAATGTGTCGTCGTTCAGTGACTGTAGAAGTATACAATACATCATAGGCAAAATTTCTAGTAGGTGTAATGAATGGCAGCCAGCTCCAAATGTAGAAAAATGTAAGTAAATGCAGATGAGTAGGAAAATCTACCACTCAATGTTCGAGTACAGTATTAGTAACGTGCTACCTCATTTCGCTTCGGTACAAAAAATTGTTGACATCGATACGCTCTGGTAGTGTGAACACATATGTAGTGTGAACACATATCTCGTCCAGGTCTCGTGAAGTGTAAACAGTGATAATTCGTTCCGGTATTCGATAAATACCGCGGAATCGTTAAAACATTTGTTGCGCTGCGATCACCACCATGGACAATGGCAGTGACAAGCCTCCTGCAACACAAACTTTGCAAAAACTGCGGCACAGTGTTACAATGGATACTAATGTGCTTCATACATGCAGTAGTGAAGTGAGTTGCTACGCTATCACGTTGTTGCAGCAAGAAGATGCGCACCGACGTGTTGCACTTGTTGAAGCAACTACAGAGAGAGACCTGCAGCCCTCACAAAAATGCCAACGGAACCGCACGGAGGAGGAAGGAGACGATTACCAGCGAAACAAAGTGGAGAAAGTGCTACGTGTCAACGCCACCTAAGTAGGTAAGTGTGACAGCTAAGTAACAAGCAACTATCGACAAAGGTCCTTTCATGGTATTTGTTGAAAACAGAGACAGGCTCCACCCAACTGCACTAGGCAAAATTATTAGAAGGAACGTGCGACGTTATTCAAGCACATAATCAATATTTAAAATTGAGACTGTGTCAGGATTAACTGCCAATGCCTTAGTCCAACATTCTTCCTTAGACAAAACAAATTTGGAGGCCCTTATTGTGAAGTTCTTCACTACTAAAGAAGGCATCGTCAATAATGCTCAAATCTCCCTTGTGGAGGACGAATTACTAACGGAAATGTCGTGTTTCTGCGAAGTTATTGTCACCAGAAAGTGTAGTAAAATTATAATATTAAATAAGCAAGACATAACAATAGTTTGTGGTGACATTTAGATCACAGCGGCTCTCACAGATTGTTTATATTCACTGAGTTCGCCGTCCGAGGGGTGTGTATATACCTTCCGTCTTACAATGCTATAATTGCTTGCGATTTGGACAGTGCAGCAAAGGGTGTAGAAGTAACACAATATGTGAGTCGTGCACAGGCCCACACAGCAGGGATGCCTGTGGGACGGCCGATCAACCAGCTGTATTCACTGTAACGGTGGGCACAGTGTCCTATCAGGAACCAGCCGCAAGGAAATTAATAAAATTATGTCTGCCAATAATATTGCCTCCTGTGAAGCAGCAGCTTTGTTTGAATACAAGCTTTATGCGAGTGCAGTTACCACACTACCAAACATTACGAGTCAGGGTACAGCCATGCCTAACTACACCATCCGCAACAAATAACTTCTATGGAACACAGAGTACCTCATCAAAACATTATTCCGCAAGACCAATTGTACCAAGCAGAACTCAGCGTCCCTCTCGCTCCAGTGGGTCCCAACCCGTACCCCCCACAATTTCACAGATTCATCCTATAGAGTGACGCTATCATCTATCACGTTAACAACATTTTAAGTATAATTACGGCTATGATAAAAGATAAGCCTATATCATACCAGCAGGCTACTAATGGACCCATTCCAGTATTACAAAAAGATTCGATTGAATTTTCTCATTTTCAGAATACTGATGGACGATCTGTTTTAACTGTTAAAAACCATTCAAAAGCCAAGGTCGCATAAAATATTTCTGTACTTAAGATGACCTGTTTCATTAATCATCGCTGACATCTTCAGGTCTTTAACATCTGTCTGTTGGAAAACATGTCCATTTTACATTGTACGTAAGGTTCAGCGCAAAATTAACATGTTTTACAACAAAAAGATGTTAAAAACCTGAAGATGACACCAATGATTGTTGAAACAGGTCGTCTTAAATAAAGAAATTTTTTATGCGACCTTCGTTTTTGAGTGGTTTTTTACAAACAGATTCGATAAGAATGTCAACCCAAAATTTTTTTAGCCCACAAATTACACCCCAAAATGACCTATAAAATCATCCAATGGAACGTGCGATCGCTCAAGGCAAACAAAGACAGCTTAGACATTTTGTGCTCGAAGCTAATGTAGATATTTCTGTCGTCACCGAAAAGAGGTGATGGCTACGTCGGTGCATCATTGTTGATAAAACAAGATACCCTCCTTTTCGTTCTCAATACTGGTACTCAGCATGATACATTAGGTATCCACTTGAGGATCAAGGATCTCCATCTGAATTTGTTCTCTGCATACAAAGCACCTAATGACAGATTTTCTGAAAGACAGTTATCAATAATCATTGGTTCCAAGGGGGAACCCCTTCTGCTACTAGATGACATTAAAGGCCACCTTCACTGTGGGTCTGCAGAAGTGCCAGTGCAATGAGGAAAATGCTGCTGGCTTGAAACTTCCCCTTTGAATGTAAAGAATGACTGTGCTGGTAAAATTTCTACGTTACATGATTTTCAAACTCCAGAGTGAAACTGAACGTACTATTTTCTCTTTACTTATTTTCTACATTTATAAACTGATACACAATATTTTAGCGCAACGCAATCTGACTTTCAATAAACCCTACGAAAGAATAGCCCTAACTCACAATAACCTATACCCTGAATGAATCACCTACCTCCCAAAAACCTTCGTTACTGGAACTACTGCAATAGCCGGCCGGGGTGACCGAGCGGTTCTAGGCGCTTCAGTCTGGAACCGCGCGATCGCTACGGTCGCAGGTTCGAATCCTGCCTCGTGCATGGATGTGTGTGATGTCCTTAGGTCAGTTAGGTTTAACTAATTCTAAGTTCTAGGGGACTGATGACTTCAGAAGTTAAGTACCATAGTGCTCAGAGCCATTTGAACCATTTTGAACCACAACTGCAATACAGCGAGCGCCAATACTGCCAGTTAAATAAAAGATTCTAACTACTGAAAGCACTAACTACTGATAGGTATATAGTTAACAAATGAAAGATTTTGACAGAGAACAAACATTGTATTTACCTTAATAGTGTTCAAATGTCTTTATATATATATATATATATATATATATATATATATATATATATATATATATATATATATATAGAATTAAGCATATACATGAGTATTATAGGAATTGAAAAAAATTGAGAATATTAATTAGAACATCAAATTGATACATGAGCATAAAAAAGGAAACATAGCAGAATAAGTAATATCTAAACATTTTTCCAAAGTAAATAACAGATTGTATTTGAGGATAACAGCACTCCTCATTGTATTAAATACAGCTAAGTATTAGAGAAATTCTACAACATAACTCGTATCAGATAAACGCATAAAGACAGGAAGAACATCGACACACAAGGGTACACATAAACACATAGCAGAATCACAGAAAAAGAAAGGACAGGGTTTGTTTTCAGCATAACATTTGGTACTGCAGTATAACATATCTTTCTTTACTTCTCGGAGATCTCCCTTAGTTCATCATTATTCCCAAGGAGTCCTATCTATGCAAGCTTTCTGTATTAGTATTTTCACATATTCTTTACCTCCTTCTTTGTTTTCAAGAAAATTCTACCTAACCCTGTTGTCCCTATACCCTACTTATCTGTTTATATCCTCTTTGAAAATAATTATTCGTCTTTGTACAATACTCATATTGACTCAAATCATATAACTTCTCAATGCATTTTTTCCATATTCCTCATAGTTAGTTTCTTATATTCCCTCTCCCCTCTTAAGCTAACTTAAATCTACTGAGCTCAGATACAGAAACTAAGAGATAAGGCAATGCTGCAGCACAAACAAGAATGAGAAAAAAATCCAAATTGTCAAAGCAAGTAGCAATAAATATTGTCATGTAGAGGAAGGTGTAAGTAGATGAATGATGAGAACTAACGTCACTTAACGAAGGTTTATTCAGCACTTGCACATACAACAGCACCTCCAGACAGAACACATACGGTATATATACAGCTACAGAACATTCCAGTACAATGATCCTTGCCATTTGTGGATGCTTCTATAATGTACTCAACCCGAATATAGAAATTGAAATTTTTCAGTTCAGATGAGTTTTGAACTCACAACCCACTATGCAACAATCTAGTATCCTAACCACTACACTATTATGACTGCACAACTGGGCTTCATCTGCGACAATATAAATTAGCAAAGCATATACAACATTACAACTAATATGAGCTAATGTGCAACAACAAGAAAAATAAATCAGTTGTAAAACTGGCTTAGCAGAGTAATACAAAGTGAAATTCAATATGACAATACCTGACAAACAGCAGCAGCAAAAGCAATAAACTACACCTAAACATAATAAAGCTCAAGCAGAAAAAATATTAGAGTTAAGACAGCAACACAGATAATGAAAATGTCTACTTACACCTTAATACCTATGTCACATCTTAACACTAGAATAATGCATCACAGTAACTTACTCTACCAAACAAGTTACCAAGTCATTGAAAAAAATTATGTTTGCAATTCCTGTGAAGGGAAATGTCTATTTACATCCTAATGTCTATATCAGTTCTCCTTCCTGTACTTCTTTTGTTTCCTAGAACTCCTTTTTTTAAAGAAAGTAGATCATAAAATTATTATTTAATGGCTCTGTAGACAGAAAATATTTACATTAGTACATCTATTAAATTTTATTTTAACCAATGCTGCAGCACAGATAGAGATTAGATATCAAACAAAATAGGCAAATATATATACAAAGCCAGGCATGAAACCTCATTCACTAGCCATATGGCATTTCATAAGGCAGCAAAAAATCTCTCAACTAGAAAGACAGTAGCCATAATCAGGTGTGTAGATGTAAAATATTTCTCATCCTTTCATAGTACGAGCTCCAAAGTGTAATCATATGTTTTCATGTATGAGTGTGTCATGTTTGCGATGCTTTCTACAAAGAAATATCAATAGCAAGGTTAATGGCCTCTTTTTTCTACGCCTGTGCCTCTGAAAGGCACACACTAATGCTTTTTCCCCCCACACAACTGTCGTGCAGCTGGGCGCTCAGAGTGCAACAAGTCAAGGTCACCTACCTTCCTTACTGAAACATTTACAAGAGCAGTTTACTCTATGGTGACAGTCACATATAAATAAAAAATTTCACAGGTTGAAAATTTACGTTAGAAATGTATAGAAACAAAACCTCATAACTAACAGTGTCCAAAAAATTTTCCAGCAGCATTGTGGTACTCACATTCACACACACATTCACCTTTCATAATGATCACAACCACACCTCAATGTCACAAAACACATCGTCATTACAATAATAACATCATAACACCTTAGTCAAATCTCAAACACGTTATAGCTTTTTTCAATAATTTCAAAGTCGCCAAAAAAATGCTCTCGTAGTATCATAGTGGTTTCTCAAGTAAATATGAACAGTTCACAAAAAGCAGACAAAACTACAATTTAATAAGTGTGAAGTTATTTAACTGTGTAATTATGTAAACAAGTGTCACTGATAAAGTAAAAAAAATGTTTGTCTCTATCAGTTAAATGATCAGATAACTGTGTACTTCTGTGTTATCGAAATATGGTACGGATGTGTAAAATTAAATAGGCCAATACCATATTAGCTAGGGCTCCTAGCGCTTGCCACACGCTTAGTACACAAAGTAAGCATACTCCCCTGAGGGTTAATGCAATTATGCCCTCAGATGGTGAAATACGTCACTAGAATCTGTAATCCTTGAGACAGCACTCGTTAAAGCCTGTACCGTGGTAAGTGAGTGGGATTCACCTTATGAGAAAGGATTTTCACATAGATACCGACCGCGTGTACCTGAATGGTGGCAAATAAGACTTACATCCACTCTGTAATAACAATGATCTGTCAAGAAATTTCGAAATGCAATCACACGTCAGGATGGACCAAAAGCAAACCAGGAGATGCTACCAATGTAACAATAATATGGTCGCCAGCCTAATTAGGCATTAACTGAGTTTCTTCACTGTACAAGTTGATATTTATTTATTCAAAACAAGTTGTAACACTGCATAATATAGTAGAATTTTAGAATCAGAAACTCTATTGACCTGATAGTTTCACATTCTGTACTGATCTGGAAAATCATGAATACATAACATTACACTATAATGTTTACTAAAAAACTTTATACTGTCTTTTAATCTGATTAAAACCGGGCATAGGTTACCCTAGAAATTGTACTTTCATGCCACACACAAAATTGCAATTTTGATAAAGATAAAACACTGATAAATTTTGACTTTTATATTGACTTTAACTTTCGCTGGTCAAACCAATTTAGAACACTTCAGAATTCAAATGAATGAAGGAGGGACACTGAAACTGTTATGATTGCTGTATTTAAAAAAAATGATTACTGAATTTATTATTCATTCAAGATTTCCAGTATATAAGTTACTACTCTTTTCATCTTATTTACTGCCATTTAAATGCCTTTAAATCTGTCTCTAAATAATAAACTTCATTACTATATCAATACTATAGTTATCTTTTAACTTTGTTAGATTTTCGCTATTAATTTACTGGTTCATTAACAAAACATTTCTTTAAACACCTAATATAGCTCGTTCTGCAAATAATTATTATTAACACAATTTTTCATTTTCATTTTGGGACACTCGGATTGCACAACGTTTGGAAAGGACCTTGTCTAGGTTATTTATGAGGATAATCAAATGATGGAAAAGTCCTGGTAAATTTTAGTTTATTATTGCACCAAACAAACACAGTTCGCTCTCTGATCTTATTTACTGCTCATTTAAATGCCTTTAAATCGGTCTCTAAATAATAAACTTCATTACTATATCAATACTAAAGTTATCTTTTAACTTTGTTAGACTTTTGCTATTCATTTACTGGTTCATTAACAAAACATTTCTTTAAACACCAATCTAATATAGCTAGTTCTGCAAATAATTATTATTAACACCATTTTTAATTTTCATTTTGGGACACTCGGATTGCACAACGTTTGGAAAGGACCCTGTCTAGGTTAGTAGTGAGGATAATTAAATGATGGAAAAGTCCTGGTAAATTTTAGATTATTATTGCACCAAACAAACACAGTTCACTCTCTGATCCATACGAATACAGTACTAAAAGTTTCAACCTGCTAGTATCGATGCGGCGGCTGGCGGGCGGCAAGATGGCGAGGCACAGAGCACACATACAACGCATCGGCTCTTTAATTCTTCTTAGCGTCGCAATACTTTTCCATTTAGTGCCTATGGAATTTTGCCGTGCTGTGTGGGCGTTTGAACGGCATACCCGAGGCTCAGTGAAGCTATGTCTTCCAGGAGAGCCTCCTCACTCCAGAAGGTGTTGCTCAAACCAGTGCCAAACTCCAACTACTATTGTGCCCGTTGTACCGTGCAGTGCCCGCGCGCATTTTCCCGCGCTTGCCTGCCATCCACCTTTTACTGCTCCCTGACAGACTGGGTATTCACCTGAGGTTTTGCATTCTACATATCCTAACACATTGCCTACGTATGGACCAGACGCACAGTTATAATTTTAAACATCTTACAACAGTTTCAACATTTGTTACATTAAAATTCTATTACATTATTACTTGACATTTGACACAAACATTAATATTCGCATTGAAACTTATTTACAGTTTTCTTAACATAATGGCATGAAACAAAACGAAACGAAATCAGAACATCAATTACACAAGTTTATCGTAAAATCAGATGAAAAAATTACTTGTATGTAGAATAGTACATACATTTTTGTAAGGAACAGTCGACACTGTCTCAGCGTGTATACATTTTGTTTGTTGGTTGCACGATTATGTAACGACTATAATGCTTACATACTGGGAACATATACTGCTATGAGATTTTAATGCAACATCTTGGTTTACTTAAAAATACATTTTGTATTTAAAGTACTTTCTGGGAGATTACAGAGGACATAGTATTTGGTTTATTTGACAGCTACACGATTACATTACGGCGCTACTAATGAGTGACACAATCATCATTATTGCTTTTGCGCTGTATCTGTTTATGTCTGCACAGGTTTCTGCGTTCTTCTGAAAATTAAAACTTGTTTTAGCAGTAACTTTTGTAGTATAGTTACTATGAGACAGCCTTTTCCGTAACACAACAATACGTTACAGTACAGTATTTTCTTGGCTACGGTAATGACTGTAATAACTACGATATCTATCTGCGTAGCACTTTACTTTCGTAAGTGATAAGGTAAATACATTCACTTCTACAGAACCTTGCTTATGGACGACGATAACTACGACACTTGGCACATTTTTATCGTTAAGTAATGACAGAAATTATCTTACAGCAAAACGCACAGTTTAGCGTCACAGGACTACAGGACGCATTTGAGTGACTAAATGTTGTGCTTGGAATATTTTTAGAAAGATTCTTGAATTACATTGATACAGTGAAGCAATTGTAACAATATGTAAGCCTTATAGCCGTTTCGTAATCGTGCAACGAACAAGCAAGCTGTACACCCAATAACACTGTGTTGTCTGCTCACTATAACAATGCAGTCGTAATTACTGTCTAAATAAGTTCCCTAAGTTCTAGACTGGATAGTTAACTTCAAAGTATTGTTACATATTAACAGTTTCTAAGAGTGACAAAGTGTACTAATAACATAAAGTAGAAATCGTATAGCAATGGCTAAGTCATAAAGCAAATTATCTCTCAATAAATGGTTTTACATGTCAAATGTGGTGTTGACCTTTACTTTTCCTAGTACGCAGAGTTTCAACTTCAACGCAATTATCACGTGGTATACGTCAGATCCTGTAAGGTCCATTGTAAATCGGAATGAATTTGTGAGTCAAGTGTTTCTTCTTATGTGACAATGAATGAGCTTTAATGAGAACTTTCTGACGAATATATAGTTTCTTTGCATTTGTTTTACAGTGTAGTTTTCTCAATTTGTCTGCAGCAGAATTAATATTTTTAACAGCCGAATCAATTATGTCTTTGTGCCGAAGTTTACGTGTATTCGGAAAAGGTGCAAGCTCTCTGATTCTGTTCGGTGGTTCTTCATTCTTCAGTACGGGAATAGGGGGTAAAGCAGTGGAGTCATGAGGCATTTCATTCAGCACGTTTTGAAATAAGTGTAAATATCTGCCCCAATACTGATGCTTTCTGTGACAATAAAGTCTGCAAAGCTTATTGATTTCTTTCATAATTCGTTCAGATGGGTGACAATGTAGTGATTACAATGAAATAAAAACAGGTTTGATTTTACGATTCAGAAGCATGCGTGTCCAAACAACAGATCTGAAATGTGGTCCATTATCTGAAATGACTTTAGCAATGTGTCCAAAATTCAGATAAGAAATTTTTAACGAAGGCATTGGATACAGACCATCCAGTGGCTTTACGTAACGGTGTGAAAGAAACAAATTTTGAAGTAAGTTCAACAGTGACTAGAACGTATGACAATTCATTCGATGTTCTGACAAGGGGTCCCAAGAGATCAACAGCAGCAAATTCTTTTAATTTAGTAGGAATGATAGGAAACAACGGAGCACGATGTGAGATGATAGATGGTTTTGCTTTTTGACAAAGTTTATAAACAGACAAGACTCTTCGAATTCTCTTTTCCATATTGTTAAAATAACAAGTCGTCCGAAGAATATGATAACATTTTCGTGGACCAAAACGCTGAAATGAATGTACCAAATGAGCTTCTTAACAAAATCGTCAGGAATGCAAAGTACTCATAGCGTGTCATCAACAGTGAAGCGTTTGAAGAGTATGTTGTTTCTAACCAGATTAATGCCAAATCTGTGTGTGTGTCTTTTCATGCCATTTGCTTATGATGTCTGTCCAAATCAGATCCTTATCTTGTTCATGAGCAGTGTCCTTTAAAGATGTGGTGATGAAGTTTTCAAAGGCGACTTTCTGAATGTAAAGAATACCGAGATTTTTCTCGAGGTTGCCTTCTGTGTCACTTTTCTCAAGCCCAGCCGGTGCAAGTGACAGTGCAACCGGAAGAATGTTTTCCTTGCCGGGAATGTAGACTATTGTGAAGTGGAATTCTTGCAGAAACAATGTCCAACGTTTTCGCCTAACATGATTTATTTTTTTAGGCATAAGAAATTGTAATGCACGATGATCACTGTATACTTTTACGTGTTTACCAGAAAGAAAGAATTCAGTAACGGAATAGTTTTTTCGCATTTTGTTAGCACGCGGCTAGCAAAGGCGATGGTTTTCTGAACAGTAGTGTCATTTTCTATGGCTTCTTGAAATAAATGTACACCAAGACCGACTTTATAAGAATCAGTGCTGAGGCAAAAGTATTGCGACAGATCTGGGTGAGCTAAGATTGGCGCGTTAAATAGCGCTTTTTTCAAAGAATTGAATTCCAACTGTGCCTGTTCGTCCCAGTTCCAAATAGTATTTTTTCCAGTGAGAGAACAAAGTTTTGGAGTTACTAGAATTTGCATATTTAGAAAACGACGGTAAAAATTTACGAGACCTAGAAAACTTAGGACTTGTTTTTTTGTGGATGGAACTAGAATGGCTCTGATTGCTTCTAACTTTTCAGGAACCGGCTGAATGCCTTCAGAAGAAATAATATGTCCCAAAAACTTCACCTTTGTCCCGCCGAATTCAGACTTTTCCAAGTTGACTGTGATTCAAGATACTGCAAAACTACGTAACACACTGTTGAGGATGCGATTATGTTGTTCCTATGAGGCTTCTGGTGTTAGCATATCGTCCACATATAAGGTAATGTGACATTTTAAGAACTCAGGTAACATGGAATTTAGCGCACGAATTAATGCTGCCGAAGAAATGTTCAAACCAAAAGGAAGTTTCCGAAACTGATAACAAACGCCGTAACAAAGAAAAGCTGTGTATTTTCTACATTCTGGATGAAGCTGGATCTGACAAGAGCTTACAGCATGTTCAATAATGCCCTCGTCAAGCATAGATTGTATTTCTGCTCTGACACGGTCCCTATAATTTGCCGGAATTGCATATGGTCTGACACAAAATTTAGTACGCTCACGAACGGGAAACTGATATTGAAATCCTTTGATTGTTTCTGTTTTGTGAGCAAAAACTGTGGAATGTGCTTGTAAAATGTCAAAAAGGTCCTACCTATCAATGTCATTACAGTTCTCAATAGTTTGAATTTTGTTCTGAATTAGGTCATCAGTATCAAATACGTCGTCGATATCATTCCTGTCAATACTTGCAAAGTGATTATTAGTGTCAAGTTCCGTCGAAAGTTCCGAACTGTTGTCTAACAAGAGGTAAAGCCGATTAATTTCCTCATCATGGTTTGAGAGCCAATCTTCAAATTTCAAAGCTATTGACTTACATTCTTTCAGTAAACTTATTTCAACGTCGTGAAAATTCAAAACTGCTTTATATTCATTCAAAAAGTCTACACCCAATACAATTTTCGTCGACAATAGTGGAACAATAAGAGTTCATAGTGAATCTGTGGCTTTGACAAAAGAATTCTAAGTTAGTTTGTTGGCGTACATCTACTCTTTTTCGAAAAATTGCACCTTCTAATTTCATCTTACGTAAAGGAATTGTGGGGCAATCGTTCGATTTGTTGCTTTTGCTAAAAGGTGTTTCACTAGTTGCTGAAACTGGACTGCCAGAGTCAAGTACTGCCATAAATGTGAATTACAGGATATGCAATGTTGTTATGTTTTACGTCGTGTTCCTGGAGTAAGATGTCCCTAATATCTTCCATTTTTACGTAATTAATAGCCACGGCAGCTATGTCGTCAGCTTCATAAGTACGTTTTGTGGCTGGCAGCGGTGTGAGTCATTGTCTACTGTCTCTTTGTTGTCGCTCGTCCTTATTGGGATTTGGAGATCTAACCTCTACAATTTCAACTTGTCGATAGGGCCCTGCCCTATTTGAATCACGCCAATTTTGGTTAAATTCTGCTCTGTTGTTAAGATTATATCGTCTGTCGTCTTTTCGATGCTTTCCATAGTTTCTTTCTTGTAGGTCACGTGGTGGAGACTTTGTCCCGGAATCGTAACTGTGCGGTGGACCGTTGAGTCTGAAGTCATTCTATCTCCCTTGATAATAATTATTTTGGTTCCGATATTGTCTGTTTCTCTGACTGTCTCTGTCGTAGTCATTACCACAGAGAGGTGATCTTTCCCTGTAATTACTATTATTCTGCCAATGGTTGTCATACGGTTGGTGTCTGTTTTGATCACGATTTGCGTTATGAATGTACTCTTGTCGTGTCCAGTTACTATTTCTGTCGTCATGAAATTGTGACAGATATGACCTGTAGTTGTTGTGTTCCTGTTTTCGCATTCTGCGACTGTCAGTGTCTATATCCAATTCTTGCATCAGTCCCTGAATAGCTTTGATGTCGTCTTTGAAACGTTCTGCCAAAATAAAAAGTCTTAAATTTTCCGCCAACTTAATTAAACAAATGCAAATAAGTTCTAAGGGGCTGTATGGGTTTGACAGACAATGATTCTTACGCTGCATGTCTTCAAAATATTTGACAAGACTGGAAAATGCAGATTGTTCAAAAGTGTTTCATCATTATGATGCTACGTTTTACCCGTTCTTGAGTAGCTTGAGACCAATATGCTGAGAAGAAGGCATCATAAGATTCTCCTTCACTGTGGCATTCGCGAATGACCGATCGCATTCTTACAACTGGTTCATTCTGGTAAATTCTAATCTGTGCTATAATGACTAGTTGGGAGGAAAACAGTGAGACAATTGATGAAGCCACGCTTGTGGATGAATGTCGTTGCCAGAATTCATAAATGTTTTGAATTTACGTGTAGTGATGAATAGCTTATAGTCAAAGTCCTCGTGTCAGCGGGTCGCAAATCGGTCATTGTTACGTCGTGTCGGCGGTTCCATCTCAAAATTCGGCACACCTTGCCAATTTCTTTCATAATTTCCGAAATGCCCTGTGTTATTATTTTGTGACTTTTCCGTATTTCTGAGTCCCTCTTCCCGTGTCGGAGCGCGAGTCTCCTCTGAAATATGTAATTCTTGCATTACGTGTGTTAACGATCTTGTACCGTCCGCATTTCTCTTTTGTACTGTGTATTAATTTGATTCTGATTTTGTTCAAATTTCTTAATTTGCTCATACTTTTCTGTGTCAGTGAAATCTACCGGTCTTGAGTCATTCAGATCAACATACCTTTGTAGATAAGTTAATGAACTGATCCGAAAGTTCGGCTACTTTGTCCGATAATGAACTGATTTCCTCCGTGTGTTTCCCTGGACCAAGTTTTAGAGTATCTACTGTTTCTTTAAGTTTTCCTGAGTTTGTACAAGTTGCGTAGCCGTATCGTTAGACGCAACTGAGTCAATTTTAGCCTTCAAGGTGTCGTGATTTTCATGAACAGTAGTTTGCAGTTCTTTTATGGTTGCTTCGTGATTCTGTAATGCATTTTCATGACACGAAAAAAATGGTAGAAAATGCTCACAAATTTATGTTTCTACGACGTTACAGACTTACTGACATTTAGATTCGATGTTATGTAATGCAGTAGTTAAATCTTCACGTGTTTATTCAAGCGTTTGTTCCACTGAGTCTAACTTTTGAAGCTTTTGCTGTGTTTGTCTCTTATTTTGTTCCATTGTGTCTAACTTTTGAAGCTGTTGCATTATTTGCAATAACAATGCTTCTCGGCAATGCATTTGCACCTGCAGCATTCGCATTTTGAAAAACAGTAAATGTAACTTGACTTGATTGAGAAACGGGTAATGATGCAAAACCTGAATCTACAGTATTTGTATAATTTTGTCCTGTCATTTCGGATTCCTGAGGTGAGCTATTGCGAACCCATCGTTCGACAATACTTCCCTGTTCACTAATTATTTCACTGTCTACACCATTATTTATCGCCTGGTCCATTTCCCTATACACAATTATCAACTTACTGTTTTGAATATCTGTTAATTCATTACACGGTGGTGCTGGTTATCTACGCTCGTCGTAACTATCATTTACTTTGGAGCCTAGTGTTACGTTTTTCATACGCCATAATTATCACGTATTTCACAGACTAACAAAGAAAAGCACAATTTGAAGAGAAAAAATAAGAAAACACATTAAAATACCACCGAAAATAATATCTAATTAATTGCAAGCACAGTTGCGAAATATATGGTGCAAAACTACATGTATGCCACAACTATTTTACTGTAAAACAATGAAAAACTACAACTACAATGGAATTTCTCTGTACAATTACGCGCTGGCAATAAACATTAACTACACTAAGTATTCAAACTACCAGAAAAAAAATCAGAAGATTCCAGTGAGGTATCCTCGGCTAAGGGTTGACATATGAAACTTCGCCTTTGAATGTAAAGAATGACTGTGCTGGTAAAGCTAATACGTTACTTGATTTTCAAACTCCAGACTGAAACTGAACGTACTGAGACGGTTTTCTCTTTACTTATTCTCACTATTTCTAAACAGACACACGATATTTTTGATCAATGCAATCTGACATTCAAAAAATCCTACAAAAGAATAGACCTGACTAACAATAACCTATACCCTTCATGAATCACTTACCTTACAAACATCGTCGTTACTCGAACTATTGCAATACAGCGAGCGCCAATACTGAAAGCTAAATAAAAGATACTAACTACTGAAGGCACTATCTACTGATAGGCATATAGTTAGCAAATGAAAATTTTGATAGAGAACAATGTATTTACCTTAATAGTGTTCAGCCAACTTAGAGGCTGTATTAGACCGCAAAACCTCATAATACTAGGTGACATCCAGTTTAAAAAAATTCTTTTTCTGACGGACACACATCCAGATCGTCCGCTCATATTAATATCTCAAAACTCTGGCATCTCTCTCCCCACACCCACCACTGCTGGCGACTCACCTCCAACTGTCCAACGCTACGGACTGTTCACATCCAACTACCCAACCCTACACAGCGAATAACGTCCAACAATCAGTCCAACCAGCCACAGACTGCACACAGCGCAGTCAGTGATTTGTAATACAGAGCGCTGTTTGGCGTTACCAACATGAAAACCTAAACAGCCTACTTGCAGGCTATATAATACTAAGTAACGGCTCACCCACACGAATTGGCCAACCAAATGAACTTCCGGCGGCAGCGGATCCAGAAGGAGACAATGGGGTCTCGGTATCACTCATGAGTGAAGCAAAAGTAGTCCAAATACCTGATCGCACTGCTGATAGGTCGTCAACCTGTTGGTGGGATTCAGAATACCACGAACGAGTCACTGAGAAAACACAAAAATGTCTATAATGATTCCAACTTCCTTGCTCTAAATAAATCATAAACTAAAGCCAAAAAAGTATTAATGTACAAATACAGAAAATCGCGACACAATTTCTGCTTCACAGTTTGCAGATACACACAAATAATTGGGATTTGGAATATGATGAGGAACATAAAAAAACTGTGTGGCAATGGACGTGCAGTCACATCCACCATTCGACGAACTCTTAGAATCGTTCTTGTCTATAGCCGCACCTGACGTAATGAGCAAGGAAGATGAGGCGAATATGAACAGGACAACAGCGCCATTGCAAAAACGTTTTCGCTGGAAGATCAGAGTCTCACCATATTCCAGTCTTAGCTCTAATGGGACTTCAGACTTTTTCACGTCCGGTAATGATATGCTGAATACGCACAGACATCACGCTCCAAAGACTCGGCACTGTGCATTACAAAGCCTTATGTTCAGTTACTGAGGCGTTCATGTCAATCCCAACCAATACATTATTGGATGAAGCGAATAAACCACCATTGAAGTTGCGGCGAGTATTTCTCTGCAAGAAATTTCTCCTGCGACTCTATTTCGACAAATATGAACCCCTTGACGAAAAAATCCGGTAATCAACATCGTTATGTGTGCGCGGAAGATACTGTATAAATAAGCAACTTCCAGCCGTCGCGGCTGAATATGGAGATGCAGGCATTACCGCACCAGGCGTGGAAAACACCCGCAGCGCTAGAGCAGGCCATACGAAACGTCGACTGTGTAGACTGATGCCAGGACAAGTTTAACGTATCAAAACAAATTCCCAACTAACGTAATGGAACTGGAATTCTTGGCTGACTGCCATGATGTGTGCGTGACCTATACAGATGTGTCTAGTGGAGGCTCTAGTACTACTCATTGGGTACGCAAAGCAAACAACAACACCAATACAAGATGGACCCATTTCCACATTATGACAGCCCAGCTGATTGCCATTTTGAAATCCCTGCTATTCGCACCGACGACCACATCAGATTAAATATCATCTTTGACCCGCCCTACAAACCTTTAGAAACCATTATAGCAACAGTACCAACCCAATAGTTGCAGCAGTTATCGACGTTGTGTTTCGAGTGCAGAGGAGGTGTCGCAACATCGTGATTGTATGCATGAAAGGCAACTGAGGAATCCGGGAAATGAACAACAGAATATGGAACGCTCCGCCTCCAATTTTTATGTCACAATATACCTCCTTTATGTACCTGTCTGAACACTAATGTATTGCTGGTGTATGGCTGGTTGACACGCCTACAGCCATTAAATATCTAGGCGGACACTACAAAGCGATGTGAAATAGTATGAATATGTAACCATGGAAGGCGAATGGTCCACTGCGGTTTATTGGGAGAA
The DNA here is from genome assembly GCF_021461395.2 of Schistocerca americana. Classification (NCBI taxonomy): domain Eukaryota; kingdom Metazoa; phylum Arthropoda; class Insecta; order Orthoptera; family Acrididae; genus Schistocerca; species Schistocerca americana. The sequence continues at coordinate 427,338,313 of NC_060121.1, read as the reverse complement.
TTTTAGGAATGGTCATCTGCAAAGGAGACTGCGTATACAACACTAGTGCGACCCACTCGTGAGTACTGCTCGAGTGTCTGTGATTCCCACCAGGTCAACTTAACAGAAGACATCGAAGCAGGACAGAGGCGGGCTGGTCAATTTGTTACGGAAGGTTCGACCAACAGCCTAGTGTTACGGAGATGCTTTGGGAACTCAAATGGGAATCTGTAGAAGGAACACTGTAGAGAAAATTTAGAGAACCAGAATGATTCTGCTGCCGCTAACGAACATTTAACTTAAGAAACAAAAAGATGATATATGAGAGAGTTCGTACGGAGGCATATAGGTAGTCGTTTCTCATTTGCTCTTTTTCCGAGTGGAGCAGGAAAGGAAGTAACTAGGGGTGGTACAAGGTACCATCCGCGACGCCCCGTACGGTGGCTTGCGCAGTATGTATGTAGATGCAAATGTAGTGTAGATTGGCTAAATACCCAAAAACTTCAAGAAGAATTTAATAATATTACAGAACAATCAATTTAATGAGTCATTGTTGTAAAATACTGACACGAAGTATTTACAGAAGAGTGGAAAACTGGTAGAAGATAACTTTGGAGAAGATCATTTAGTTTCTGGAGAAATTTGGGAATACATGAGAAATTAGTGACCTCACGACTGAAATGAGGCCAAGGTGACTGAGGCTCCGTATTACGCGGGAAATCTGTGTTCGAGCCCCGGTAAGGCACAAATTTTCATTTGACACTAATCATTAGTACAGCTGTTGTGCAATCGTCTTCTTAAATGCGAATACATTTCCTTAATTTAATACGGAATAAATCTCCAGCAGTGTCAGTTCCTTTGGATATGAATGCATTCTTCAATAACACTGCTTTAGACTAAACAAAAACTGAACAACAAAGAGATTTGAACCTGTATGTCATACCACAGCGGGGCAAAACGAAGAGAACAGCAATGTCTCTCTGGCTGCGGGAATGACAGAAAGTTGTGCGAGCATGGGACGTGAACACTGTGACTGTGTATAGAGGTTTGAGCCGGTCCGGAAGGCGTGCACGGATACGGAATATGAAAGAAAACGAACGTGGCCCAGCACTCTTAACAATGATGCGTCTAGAAATGAGTCAACGCGAATTTCATCCAGAGGGCCGTGTTGTAAAATTGCTGGTATTAAACTTGCAAAAGTGTGTGCTCCGTGCGTATCGAACAAGAAGGAGGCTCGATGGAATTTTTTTCGGGAAACTCTCACTTATAATTTAAGAAGTTCCCATAATAGACTTGGGGGTGACTTTTTTGTACTACGATACGTGGATATCAAGAGTAACACTTTAGTAAAAGGCCAGGTACCATACAATTTCATTACAGTAACATACGGAAAAAAAGTAAATGATGGCTATAATAAAATAGGGAACTGAGGACGCTCAAACAGAATATTCGAATTACAGGCAAAAGAGTGAAAGGATATATTGTTTGAGCCAAAGACCAGCATGTCACTCAGATGAAAAGTGGAGTCTCTGCCATTTAGGAAGATAACTAGGGAAGATAAGGGGTAGAATTGTAGGAAACATGACAGACTGAGGGCTATCAACGACACGCAAGTCGCCACACCTTCTGGCAATAAGAAAAGATTTCAAGACCCCCTGCAGTTCCTACCAAACTTACCATACGAAAATCGCCACATTCTTAGACTGTTGTGAACAGTATTGAAGAGACATCATCATATCCAATCCTGAATTAGGCGTTCTTTCCGGTTGCAATTTCAATCAGAATGCAGCTGATCTTCCCATCTCTTCTTAGAACGCCCAACATTCCTTTTCCTTTGAGGTGTATATTCGTATATTACACTACTGGCCATTGAAATTGCTACACCAAGAAGAAATGCAGATGATAAACGGGTATTCTTTGGACAAATATATTATACTAGAACTGACATGTGATTACATTTTCACGCAATTTGGGTGCATAGATCCTGAGAAATCAGTACCCAGAACAACAACCTCTTGCCGTAATAACGGCCTTGATACGCCTGGGCATTGAGTCAAACAGGTACAGCTGCCCATGCAGCTTCAACACGATACCACAATTCATCAAGAGTAGTGACTGGCGTATTGTGACGAGCCAGTTGCTCGGCCGCCATTGACCAGACGTTTTCAATTGGTGAGAGATCTGCAGAATGTGCTGGCCAGGGCAGCAGTCGAAAGGCCCGTACAGGACCTGCAACATGAGGTCGTGCATTATCCTGCTGAAATGTAGGGTTTCGCAGAGATCTAATGAAGGGTAGACTACGGGTCGTAACACATCTGAAATGTAACGTCCACTGTCGAAAGTGTCGTCAATGCGAACAAGACCTGACCGGCACGTGTAACCAGTGGCACCCCATACCAACCCGCCGGGTGAAACGCCGGTATGGCAATGACGAATACACGCTTCCAATGTGCGTTCACCGCGATGTCGCTAAACTGGAATGCGACCATCATGATGCTGTAAACAGAACCTGGATTCATCCGAAAAAATAACGTTTTGCCATTCGTGCACCCAGATTCGTCGTTCAGTACACCATGGCAGGCGCTCCCGTCCGTGATGCAGCGTCAAGGGTAACCGCTGCCATGGTCTCCGAGCTGATAGTCCATGCTGCTGCAAACGTCGTCGAACTATTCGTGCAGATTGTTGTTGTCTTGCTAACGTCCCCATCTGTTGACTGAGGGATCGAGACGTGGCTGCACGATCCATTACAACCATGCGGATAAGATG